>NC_057798.1:54432916-54732916 GCF_018294505.1 Triticum aestivum | reverse complement strand
ATTGCTAGCATGGTTTGGCTGCAGTGTAATTTTAGAGTTCAGGACGCTGGTGTTTTGGATTCAGTTAAGTGAAGGAAGTAGTACCTCCTTTTCTAAATATAAGCCCTTTTAGTGATTTCAATACGGACTACACACTGATGTATGTAGACGCAATTTAGAGTGTAGATTCACTCATTTTGCTCTGTATGTAGTCCGTATTGGAATCTCTAGAAGGTTTTATATTTAGAAACAGAGGGAGTAGTACACAAGCAGCGCAAAAAAGCGTCAGTTGGATTGGACGTAGATGTATATATGGGAAAATTGTAGGATTTTTTATATCTGGAGTTTGGGCGTGCTATAAATGGCCGCACTATTGGTTTCACTTTGGCTAGCTTGTTGAATTCTGAGAATGGTGCTCTGAATATTCTGAATGTGTTCTTCATAGGCGGCATGGTAGTGCGGTGGTTTCAGGCTTTCTGACCCAGGGAGTATAACTAATGCAGGTTGAGGATTGGTGTCGCTGCCCCCAACACAGCTTGCAGATATGTGCCCTTTTGTTATTCTGGTGAATATGGCACGGTTGTAATTACATGTTGGACTGGCATACCTACATGGTCCTCCTGATTTGCAGGCTGGCGTAACAGCCGCCCTCTGTTGGTGGACCAAGGAATCATGACGGCCGTCGTGGTTTTTTTTGCTGAGCCATGGCTCAGAATGTCGGTTGGAATTTATTCCGTGGAACAAAAAACTCACTTTACGGCATGGGATTTGTTGTGGCGACATCTAGGGAAGCATGTGACTCCATTGCCAGCGATGCAAAACTTAGTGCAGCCAATCAAAATGTAATGCAAAAGCAATTATTTTGCTTCCCGTTTGTGTTTTTGACCTCACCAGGTTTCCTCTTGTGGAGGTGGGTGGAAGTCAACCATCCATGGATCTGACGGGTTGCGGGGCGCGGCGTCTTTCCAGGCCATGGAATGAGCGCAGGCCGGCGTGCGATGGGATACAGGAGAGCTCGCCGCAACTGTTTGAATTGTCAACCGGCAAGATGAACCCTTAGGCACCAGGGTGGACGAAGAGGTGCGTTTCTAAGTCAGAACGGGCATGTATCATTTCCCTTACGCGTAGTATGCAGAAAATGTTGGAATGAAGGTAATGAAGCCTTAGTCGATCTGTGAGAGCAATGAAAAATTGTATTTGCATTGTTTGTTCTGGAATCTTTTGCGATTTGAGCCGTTCATCGTAATGCTGTTATGAAGGTGGTCTTACCAATATCTTGAACCTACAAAAGTGAGGAGATGTACATAGGATTTAAGGGGCGTTGGTATCATGATTGATCTGTAGTAGTGTTTTGGGCCAGTACGGTACATCTATTTAAGCTCTATGCGAATGTGATAGTGCTGAAAATTGTTGGGATCGGCAATAAGTCATGAGCACAGGAAATTGTTACAGTTGAACTGGTCATCTTTTTGACGTGGCAAGTTGGCTGTAGCAATCTGTGCAATTATAAATTATAGGAATGCACGTAGGGGTTGGCCATGAGTTCAAACTATGATTGTTCTTTGGTACTACTACATTATACGAACTAGTGGAGTTTATGCAAGAAAAATAATGGTAGGTTACGATTTGCGTAACATACTGGTAAATTAGTTATACTACTGCCTTACATTTGTTTCTTCATGCCATGTTGTTTTTCTGGGGCGACCTTTGCTGCAATTTTCCTTTGTGCATAGACGACTTGTTAATAGCTATTCTTCTGGTGGCTTAAAACTGATGTAACTTAGTTCCTATTATGTACCCATGAGGGTCGTCATGGGCTCCACCTGCGCCCTCTTGCTGGCCTTTGATGTGGTGTCTCGGCCTCCCATAGAGGACCGGGATCTTGCAGCAGCAGCATCTCTGACCCTTCCCGACGAGTTGCAGGTCCTAGACGAGGTATGTCCTCCTCTCCTTGTATAATGATGCAAATATTTGTTTCTTTGTTCATAGGTCTTCTTCCCAATGTAGTTTTTTTGCTTGGCTGTTCTATCAATGGAGGAGAAACATGTTTGTTTATGAGCTCTATAACTGGTGTTCGTATTCAAGAAAGTGCCGCTGGCTGGCTCTTGCTAGCTTGTGGTGTGGCTGAAGAAGGACGGAAGTCGGCGATGGCGAAGCCCCAAGGCATGATGATAGATGGAGCCATTGGTTCTCGCCAAGATTAGTTTAGTTGGTTCTTTTGAGAATTGCTGCTTGGTTGTGTTGGCATGTTGGATGCATTTGGATGGAGTAGGTATGTACTAGCTCTTGAGCTCATACATCCTGGTATTGATGGATGATATAGGATGAGGAAAAGCACACAAGTTGTTGTATTTATACTCTCAACAATATATATGATATATGGTACCTTTACAACACGCTTCTCAAATTATTGGCCACCTGTTATGCTGCCAAAATTTCTAGCAAAATTCCTTTCCGACTTGTCAAAATTTTTTCCTTGTTTGTATAAAAACAGGAATGTGAGGGTGCGAAATGCAAAATGTTAGGTTCCTTTTTGTGAAGTTTTCAATCTCTAGGGTGGGTTATTACTAGAAATGTGTCTTGTCCTTGACCGGTATTTCTTTCCTTTTTTTCGAGGGAAATGCTATCACGACGAGATTCATTAAGAATAAACCATTGACCATCGGGGCATGACCATAAAACATATCTCTCATATAAATAGAACAACCATTATTCTCGGATTTAAATAAGTAGCCATCTCGTATCAAACGAGATCCAGATACAATGTTCATGCTCAAACTTGGCACTAAATAACAATTATTGAGGTTTAAAACTAATCCCGTAGGTAAATGTAGAGGTAGCGTGCCGACGGCGATCACATCGACCTTGGAACCATTCCCGACGCGCATTGTCACCTCGTCCTTCACCAGTCTCTGCTTATTTCGTAGCTCCTGGTGTGGGTTACAAATGTGAGCAACGGCACCGGTATCAAATACCCAGTAGTTACTACGAGTACTGGTAAGGTACACATCAATTACATGTATATCAAATATACCTTTAGTGTTGCCGGCCTTCTTGTCCGCTAAGTATTTGGGGCAGTTCCGCTTCCAGTGACCCGTCCCCTTGCAATAAAAGCACTCAGTCTCAGGCTTGGGTCCATTCTTTGACTTCTTCCCAGCAACTGGCTTATCGGGCGTGGCAACATCTTTGCCGTCCTTCTTGAAGTTCTTCTTACCCTTGCCATTCTTGAACTTAGTGATCTTATTGACCATCAACACTTGATGTTCTTTCTTGATTTCAACCTCTGCTGACTTCAGCATTGAGAATACTTCAGGAATGGTCTTTACCATCCCCTGCATATTGTAGTTCAACACAAAGCTCTCGTAGCTCGGTGGGAGCGACTGAAGGATTCTGTTAATGACCGCCTCGTCCGGGAGGTTGATCTCCAGCTGGGACAGGCGGTTGTGCAACCCAGACATTTTGAGTATGTGCTCACTGACAGAACTGTTTTCCTCCATCTTACAACTATAGAACTTGTCGGAGACTTCATATCTCTCGACCCGGGCATGAGCTTGGAAAACCATTTTCAGCTCCTCGAACATCTCATATGCTCCGTGCTTCTCAAAACGCTTTTGGAGCCCCGATTCTAAGCTGTAAAGCATGCCGCACTGAACGAGGGAGTAATCATCAGCATGTGATTGCCAAGCATTCATAATGTGTTGGTTCTCTGGGATGGGTGCTTCACCTAGCGGTGCTTCTAGGACATAATCTTTCTTGGCTGCTATGAGGATGATCCTCAGGTTCCGGACCCAGTCCGAATAGTTGCTGCCATCATCTTTCAGCTTGGTTTTCTCTAGGAACGCGTTGAAGTTCATGTTGACATGAGCGTTGGCCATTTGATCTACAAGACATATTTTGCAAAAGTTTTAGACTAAGTTCATGATAATTAAGTTCATCTAATCAAATTATTTAATGAACTCCCACTCAGATTAGACATCCCTCTAGTCATCTAAGTGTTTACACGATCCGAGTCGACTAGGCCGTGTCCGATCATCACGTGAGACGGACTAGTCATCATCGGTGAACATCTCCATGTTGATCGTATCTTCCATACGACTCATGTTCGACCTTTCGGTCTCTTATGTTCTGAGGCCATGTCTGTACATGCTAGGCTCGTCAAGTCAACCCTAAGTGTTTCTGCGTGTGTAAATCTGTCTTACACCCGTTGTATGTGAACGTAAGGATCTATCACACCCGATCATCACGTGGTGCTTCGAAACGACGAACTTTAGCAACGGTGCACAGTTAGGGGGAACACTTTCTTGAAATTATTATAAGGGATCATCTTATTTACTACCGCCGTTCTAAGTAAACAAGATGCATAAAACATAATAAACATCACATGCAATTATATAGTAGTGACATGATATGGCCAATATCATATAGCTCCTTCGATCTCCATCTTCGGGCCTCCATGATCATCTCTGTCACCGGCATGACACCATGATCTCCATCATCATGATCTCCATCATTGTGTCTTCATGAAGTTGTCACGCCAACGACTACTTCTACTTCTATGGCTAACGCGTTTAGCAATAAAGTAAAGTAATTTACACGGCATTCTTCAATGACACACAGGTCATACAAAAATTAAAGACAACTCCTATGGCTCCTGCCGGTTGTCATACTCATCGACATGCAAGTCGTGATTCCTATTACAAGAACATGATCTCATACATCACAATATATCATTCATCATTCATCACAACTTCTGGCCATATCACATCACATGACAATTGCTGCAAAAACAAGTTAGACGTCCTCTAATTGTTGTTGCATCTTTTACGTGACTGCAATTGGGTTCTAGCAAGAATGTTTTCTTACCTACGAATAACCACAGCGTGATTTTTGTCAACTTCTATTTACCCTTCATAAGGACCCTTTTCATCTAATTCGCTCCAACTAATGTAGGAGAGACAGACACCCGCTAGCCACCTTATGCAACTAGTGCATGTCAGTCGGTGGAACATGTCTCACGTAAGCGTACGTGTAAGGTCGGTCCGGGCCGCTTCATCCTACAATACCGCTGAAGCAAGAAAAGACTAGTAGCGGCAAGCAAGTTGACAAGATCTACGCCCACAACAATTTGTGTTCTACTCGTGCAATAGAGAACTACGCATAGACCTAGCTCATGATGCCACTGTTGGGGAACGTTGCAGAAAATAAAAATTTTCCTACGGTTTCACCAAGATCCATCTATGAGTTCATCTAAGCAACGAGTCATGGGAGAGAGATTGCATCTACATACCACTTTGTAGATCGCGTGTGGAAGCGTTCAAAAGAACGGGGTTGAAGTAGTCGTTCTCGTCGTGATCCTATCACCGGAGATCCTAGCGCCGAACGGACGGCACCTCCGCGTTCAACACACGTACGATCTGCGTGACGTATCCTCCGTCTTGATCCAGAAAGGAGGAAGGAGAGGTTGATGATGATCCAGCAGCACGACGGTGTGGTGGTGGATGCAGCAGAACTCCGGCAGGGCTTCGCCAAGCTGATGCGGGAGGAGGACGAGGTGTAGCAGGTGGAGGGAGGCGCCAAGACTTGGGGTGCGGCTGCCCTCCCTCCCCCTCCTTTATATAGGCCCCCAGGGGGGGCGCCGGCCCTGGGAGATCAATCTCCCAAGGGGGGGCGGCGGCCAAGGGGGTGGAGTGCCCCCCAAGGCAAGTGGTGCCCCCCCCTCCACCTAGGGTTTCCAACCCTAGGCGCAGAGGGGGCTCAAGGGGGGAGCACCAGCCCACTAGGGGATGGTTCCCCTCCCACTTCAGCCCACGGGGCCCTCTGGGATAGGTGGCCCCACCCGGTGGACCCCCGGGACCCTTCCGGTGGTCCCGGTACAATACCGGGTGACCCCGAAACTTTCCCGATGGCCGAAGCAGCACTTCCTATATAGTTTTCTTTACCTCCGGACCATTCCGGAACTCCTCGTGACGTCCGGGAACTCATCCAGGACTCCGAACAACATTCGGTTTGCCGCATACTCATATTCATACAACCCTAGCGTCACCAAACCTTAAGTGTGTAGACCCTACGGGTTCGGGAGACATGCAGACATGACCGAGACGGTTCTCCGGTCAATAACCAACAGCGGGATCTGGATACCCATGTTGGTTCCCACATACTCCTCGATGATCTCATCGGATGAACCACGATGTCGAGGGTTCAAGCAACCCCGTATACTATTCCCTTTGTCAGATGGTATGTTACTTGCCCGAGACTCGATCATCGGTATCCCAATACCTCGTTCAGTCTCGTTACCGGCAAGTCACTTTACTCGTACTGTAATGCATGATCCTGTGACCAGACACTTGGTCACTTTGAGCTCATTATGATGATGCACTACCGAGTGGGCCCAGTGATACCTCTCCGTAACACGAAGTGACAAATCCCAGTCTCGATCCGTGTCAACCCAACAGACACTTTTGGAGATACCTGTAGTGCACCTTTATAGTCACCCAGTTACGTTGTGACGTTTGGTACACCCAAAGCACTCCTACGGTATCCGGGAGTTACACGATCTCATGGTCTAAGGAAGAGATACTTGACATTGGAAAAGCTCTAGCAAAACGAACTACACGATCTTTGTGCTATGCTTAGGATTGGGTCTTGTCCATCACATCATTCTCCTAATGATGTGATCCCGTTGTCAACGACATCTAATGTCCATAGTCAGGAAACCATGACTATCTGTTGACCAACGAGCTAGTCAACTAGAGGCTTACTAGGGACGTATTGTCGTCTATGTATTCACACATGTATTACGATTTCCGGATAATACAATTATAACATGAATAAAAGACAATTATCATGAACAAGGAAATATAATAATAATCCTTTTATTATTGCCTCTAGGGCATATTTCCAACAGTTTAGCATAAGTTGTTGGTGCACATAGGTGAGCCTAGTTGTTGTAGGTTTTGTGCTTCACAAATTAACCGCTAGGTTTATTCCGCATTTGTTCAAGTCTAAACCGTAATTATTTTAAAGCGCCTATTCACCCCCCCCCCCTCTAGGAGACATCCTCGATCTTTCACTTTCTCTTTTTTTCCATGGTCATCTTCTTTCCCAAATCACCCACACAAACAGCCACCCCCAGCAGCGAACGCTTCCGCCAACCAATGGCCATCGGGCCCCAGCGGCGACCTCGAGCCCGCATCCATGGCGGAGCTACCACGGCCACCCGAAAGCTCGAGGGGCGCGATGGCCATCTAGGATGAGGCGAGGAAAGGCGGGGGACATCGGCCGGCTGGTCGGCAGCGGTGGGGACGACGGGAATCGAGAGCTGGCAACGGTGGCGGTTGACGTGAAACTTCCTTCCCGCCAACGTTTTTTTTGGTATTTTGGGAGCTGAAAATTTTGCCTCTAAAACTCCATATCTTGGGAAATAGGTTGGTTTTAAGGGGAGTGGCATAAATTTTTATAGGACCGGCTATTTTGCGCAGTGGACATTTTTTCGCCCAAAACCATAAGGCTGCGGGTATTTTATAGTTTCGGGCCTTTTACGGGATCTGCTAGAGATGCTCTAAACATACTTTTTCTGGAATAATCAACATACCTACGAGCTTGTCAACCCAAAACAATAGAGGGTGTCTGAAAACACTTTTTCAGATGATTCCTCGTGGAGTATTGTACATTATGACAGACAATATGACAATGTTTGTGTGCCTTAGTTTCCCCGTTGCCTCACAAGCCTAGCCATCTTGCTCTAACATATACGTGGAGAACACAAACTAAGGTGATTCTATTCTCGTAGAGAAAATCCAGGCATTAATTGCAAATTTGACATTGCCAACGTGGAAGCAAATATGACCTAGAAACCTCCTCAAGCTTGGTTTAATTCGAAGCTATGAATCACTAGAAATGAAAAACGTGTGCTTTTTTTGCGGAAAAAAAAGCACACGTTTTTCATTTCTAGTGATTCATAGCTTCGAATTAAACCAAGCTTGAGGAGGTATCTAGGTCATATACTAGCACATAATGTGTGCTAGTTGCTCTAGTTTTCAAATACTAGCACATAATCCTTGATTTATAGAGGGCCATGAGCATGAGGCACGCGTTGGTGGGTGCAGAAGCCTCGAGAGTGATCTCTTCCATTATCTCACAACAGTCCAATTACTTCTTACCTACCTTATGTCCTTGAACTTTATTATAGCTCTCATTCATGCATGCCTGGCATATATATTCTTTCTTTGAAAAATGTGCAATTGAAGATTTGGCACTTGGAAGTGTCAATTCAGATCAAGGGGAGGACAATGTTGATTGGTCGGCATTGTTTCTACAATATTCAACATGTGTAACATCATGTTACTTGTGTCCGAGTATCGTGCTAAGGGTTTAGGCTGTTATATATTACTTGTCATATCAATAGTTCCATTAGAACGTCTGTTCTTCTAGCTATAGATCCCGTTTGGAACACAAGAACTTAAAATGTAGTAGTAGGAAAACACATGACCGAGATGTCATGTAATCTAAATTTCTCCTGGAATCTAAAACACTTGAATACTCCAACATGGTCACTTTGGATACCTGGTAGGAAAAACTCAGGAAATGTAGAAACAAATGGAGAAAACATAAGGTAAGACATCGTGTTTGTTTTCCTCCAAAATTCCATTGGAATTGCCTCATTCCGTAGGAATCTTGGTAAGCCATTCCTTTGTTCCAAACGGCACGTTGTTTTTTTAATAAGAATTCAATACTTCAAAATTCCTAATAGATATTGGAAAACAAATCATGATTGTTAAAGACTACGATGACATAATGATTACATAAATACAAGAACCACAATCTATTTTCTCATACAAGTAACATTGTTCATTTTTAGATTGATTTTCAGATGGCACCATCACAACACTATGAGCCATTCAAAGTTTACATCTGGGAGTGCGGTTTTTTCATGGCAAGAAGATTGATTATGCACTTGCATCAGACAGAACTACACCTGTGTAGAATCTCCTGCAAAAAGAATTAAAGACGAAGTGTACTAGGAGTAACCAATTTCGCATCAATATTTGTATCTTTCTACCCAAAGCTTAAAATTAATGGGCTATCCAGATCCAAACCCACAAAGCTGGATCAGATTCTAAAGGAACGGATCACATACAAGCATGGACCCTAATCTTCAAGCTGGGCGCCGGATGACCGGATGACAAGGACATGGTGAGCAGGACAGATGGACTGCAGCAGCCAGGTGTTGGGGCTATCAAATTTTTCGTTCATTCCAACCCCGTCGAGCAAGGGGAGGAGCATGATGTCCAGCTTCTCCTCCCCGCATCCGCCGACTGAGAGAAAATATGTCAATACGCCATGCATCCCCATCCTTGAACTGCCAATGGCAGGGGTCCTCGCAACGCCGGCGCACCTTATTTTTCTATATGGTGCTCTTTCTAGGTGTTGATGTCTACACTTTACTTCTAAAGATGAGACTTTTTGAGTGACAATAATTAACCACGGCATTGAGATTTCAATCGTGTTGAAAGACCTTGCGTGGTTGAATGCCCAGAACCGGACAAGCAGCCTATGATTGCATGCCTTAGTTCCCTATTGCCTCCCAAGCCTAGCTAGCTTGCTAACATATATGATGGAGATAAAAAATTAAGGCATCCCTATTCTTGCATGCAAAATTTAAGGTCTTCCGTGGACGGGCTCATAGCCCAGTGGTGGTGGCGCTGTGGTTTCGCCCAGACGACCTGAGTTCGATCTCTCTTAGGTCAAATTATGTGTCTCTGCCATAGTGGGCCTGGCCGGTGGAGGTGGTGGCGTGGTTTTGGCGGCGCTCTTCCATCAGCGATGGTACCTGCTAGGCTTGGTCCGACGGTCTTGGGCGGTGTCGAGAGGGTAGTGTGGGCTTTCCTCTGTGTGCGGCTGGACTTCATTCGCGACCGGATGGTACCCACGATGGATGTGTACGGAGGCCCCATATTTGACCATCTTAGTGAAATTTGGGATATATAAGGCAATATGTCATGAGGTTATAGTCTATCACAATTTTGTTATTCTATTTCACTAGTCAAGTTTGAATTGTTGTGTGTGGTCTTTGCTAAAAAATAATGTAAGTATATATCCCACCAAAGGATAAAGAGACTAACACTATTTCAAACGATGACATAGTCTTTGTTTATATACTTTTGTATCTTTTTGAGGTGAGTAAATTTCCAGTCACTCAAATCTTACATATGTATTGTTATTACTGTTTCGTAGATACGTATGTGCAATTAGCTAGGGATTAGTAATAGAAAATATAAGCTAACATTATATATAATTCTACATATATAGTATACTTTCAATAAGGGATTTCTAAGAGGCATGACTATATGGTATAATTGTGCCTATGGTTTCATTTCTTCCTTGACATTGGATATTACTACACTAGATTAGTGGACCAAACAAACCACCAACCCGACTACAATTAATGTCTAGGAACATGTCCTGGCACAATACCATACAATATTATAACAAGTAACCATGCAAGTATGTAAACAACGAGGGATCTGGTAGACAACTTATACATGTGTGTACATGAGGGATCTGGTAGAAAACTTATTGTGTGCAAACATGTGATCTACTATTACTTGGGCTGAAGATTAACATAATCACAAGGACCATAAGGCTCAAATAATTCAGAGAAAAAACCCTTCTTCCTTCTTGGGTTGCATCCCATGTCCTGGCATAGTTGATCATTGTGCCATATATGAACAATTCCAACACATGACCTACGGAAATAGTCTCGAGAGTAGCGCTTCATGAACTTCTCCCATTCAAGGACATCCCTCTGCATTTCTCTGACACTTGGCAATCTGAAACCACCATCCATAAAATGTGATATCCACTTGGACATAAGCTCTGTTGTATAGATATTTGTCAAGCTCTCGGAATAGCTGATGACCGCGAGCTGTGGAATCTTTGGATGGATGCACTCCCTAAAATAAGGGATTAGTGTACTCTTCAAAATCAAGACGTTCAAACTACATAAATATTGTGCATATATAGCGAGGTGATTACCTATAAAGTGGCACGGTCGTTGATGTTGAGCCAACGACTATGCTCTGAAAGTATTCTGATGTGAACATGTCCTTGATATTTTGATCACCGTTGAATCCGGTTCCGAAGATAACAATGTCACTCTTTACTGGAGTACATTCACCTTCAAAATGCACACCTTCTTCACAAAAGCTGAATGTTTTTGACTTCTTAAGAACGATGCTACCTTCTTCCAGATTCTTGTAATGATCCTTTGGTGCAATGGCAGCTACACATGCCACTAATCCCTCAAAAAAGCTATGGTCAGGCACCATGTCATGCTTCCTCATTGCAATTGAGTAGTAGCTCTCAACAAACTTCGAAAAAATCAACCTCTACTCAACACAAACAAGGAAAACACATGCATGTATCGGTTTAATCTAAAACAAAACCATTTAAACAAGTTCAATTAGAATTTAATACAAAAATTATAACATGTAGCCCTACCAGTGGAGTCAAGACAGTAGCCAACATGTTGAGGAGAAAGCCTTCACCAGGCTTGTGAATAAGTAGTTCGGCGAAACGGGTGAGATAGAAATTTGAAATGTGGACGCCCCAAGCATAGTAGTCTGGTATAATCCAACTCTTTGTTCGTACTACCATCGTGCATGGTTTTTCGGTACCTAAAAAATAAATAAACAATTAGTAATAAAATCTTGGCATTTCTATTTTTGTTTTATTGAGGCAACTATGTAACCCAAGACTTTATAACCAAGGTAGACAATGACACATTTAATAAAGCAAAAATCGTCTACATATTGTAACACTTAGGTTTAACACTAATTAAGTTTGATATATCAACCTTCATGCAAGAGGAAAGGAGATAATCATATTGTAAGAAAGTGGCATCGTCTACATACCATTGACGTTGGCACACTCATTTGCAATGTCTACTGCTGATCTCAGGTAGCCAATAACAGTCACATGCTTGTCCTTGATCATATCTCTAGCATTTTTGCCTCCCATTTTTGAGTACTCCATGGAGTGGATCACTTTCCCGTCAAACACTTCTGGGCCTTTGCCAACTGGAAATGTAGGTATGTTGGGCACACCACTGAACCTCCCAATACAAAGGATCACAAAGTCTGCCTTGTGTACCTGAAAAGAAGGCAAATAGAATTGCACAGACTATTTGATTTATGAACATTGTTTCATTTACCTGGAAGGTTAAGTCTAGAAAAATATACTCCGAGTTAACAAAATACTACTCTCTCCAATCCATATTACTTGTCGCTCAAATGGATGTATCTAGCACTAAAATACTGCTAGATACATCCCTTTGAGCGACAAGTAACAAGGATCGAAGGGAGTATTAAAATTGCTTGTCCCTTAGCCAATCTATACGCATTACATTTGGAAAATGGTGCACATATATTCCCTGATTTTAATTTTCTTGGTGTAGCGTGTTTTCATAGAAATACTGATGTTATGGTACCTATGTAGAAACATCTTAGAGAGTAAAATTTCCGCACTTCTAAAGTTATGTTGCATGTGTACAATAAAAACATGGTCTGATAGTTTAGTTGACTCCTTCTTCGCTTCCAGGGTATAGTCTGATCGTAGGATTACCATCGATTGTATCTGGGTGTTTGTCGTGTTGTTCGATTGTAAAAGCTGGACATCCTACATAACTAAATAGGTGGTCCTCGCTAACTCATTTCTCTCAACGTGCAAGCATGCATATGATCGGTGCCGGGTGATTTTTTTTAGATGTCGGTTATGTGTTGATGGTAGAGGAGTGTTGGTACTGTAATAATTCATGGAACCGTACTTTGCTATTATTCCCTTACTAGCTAGGAATTTATGGTTGCAGTGACCTCAGTAGCACCCCAAATCCTGGGTTCGACTACCCGTGGGAGCGGATTTAAACAAGCCTGGAAAAAAATATAGAATACAGGACTGTAGGGCTGTTGCCCTATAGTAACTAGTAAACAAAAGTCTTTGATTCCTGCTCCTAGTTTTTTCCCTGAGATTCGGAAGGCTAGTGGTCATCCAAGCTTCAATCTAGAACGTCAAAGATGAGAGGTTACTAGTACATGGAGTATCACTTGAAGTCAGAAGATAAGAAAAGTAGATGTTGATTTATTCACATCCAGTGGTCACATGCCATTTTTTGGGGAGTAGGTGGTGTTAGGTTGATCTCTCCCGTGTGGGCCCAACGGCCCAACGGACCCCTGATCCGCGCCCTGATCGGGGGCGCCCAACCACAATATGGTTGACGGGCCCCTGTCACGCAGCGCTACATAAAGAGGTGGGGGCCGGCGGCACGCAGTACGAGGTTCACCGCGTTGCCAGGCTCCCCACCGAAAACCCCGACCCGATCTAGGTCTAGCGCTGACAGTGACGGGAAGCTCCGCCGCCGCCACTTCCCACACATCTCCGCCATCCACTCCCTGCCATCACCGGCCACCGTCACCATGGCCGGCACTGGGAGTTCCTTATCTGCACCTGAACAAGGTAGGTTCACCGGATCTCCTAGCCCACTCCGATCTAAGGATCTATCAATGGTATGAGGTAGCCAGATTGGGCTAGCAGATTTTCGGTACAAAGATAAAAGAGAGAAACAAAAAGAGATCCCCTCCCAAAGAACCCTAGAAGGGCAAAGAAACCTAAAAGAAAAGTTGTGCCGCCGTCATGGCCGCACCTGTTCCTCTCGATCCGGACGCGTATCGGCAAGCCGAGGCGTCGGAAGAAGAACACCACCCCGAGAGGGGCAAAGGGCGCCGCTCGCCAAACCGCTCGACGGTGGCGCGCTCACCACGAGGGAACGCGCCACCGGCGAAGGGGATGGCAACGGACGCCGCAGAAACGGGTGTTCCACCGTCGAACGCACAGGGGGAGCAGAGTTTGACTCTGCTCGTGGCTCTCTCTCTCTCTAAGAAGGAGGCGTGAGGTGGAAGGAGAAAACGGGGAAAGGGAGAAGCTCGCGTGGCGCGGTGGCCTATCGCCGTCGCCGGCGGCCGGCGGAGTCCCGACAGCGCTGCAGGCGCCTGTCTATCTCTGTCAAAGAGAAAACGGAGAGGGGAGGGAAGGGAGAAGGGACTGTCTCGTCAGGGCGCCGCCCTGGATCGCCGCTCCGCCCTGGCTCGCCGCGCAGGCGGTGGCTCGCGCACCGGGGACCGAGCGGGCGGGCGAGAGAGGAGCGAGCGGCCGAGAGCGGCGCGAGCGGTCGAGAGAGAGATCGAGAAAGAGTGGGGGCGCTAGGGTTGGATTGGGGTCGGACTCGCTGTTTTGTTCGAGCGAAACGGGCGCCTGGCCGTCGGATCTCCAGAGACGGCTCAGATCGAAACCCTAACCCGTTGCAGGCCACTTGGGCCAAAACTGGAGGCGCTGGGTTTAGGGTTTAGGGTTTAGGGTTAGGGTTAGGGTTTAGGGTTTAGGGTTTAGGGTTTAGGGTTTGTCTGTCCAGTGTTTTGGGGCAGATTGAAAATAGTTTTTTCTATGCAAAGCTTTTTCCAACGAAATATTTTGTTTAGAAAACAGAAAAGTAGAAAAGTTTCTGGAAATATAAAAGAAATTTTCCAGAGAAAGAAATGTTCATGAATTTTTATAGTGAAAATTAAAAAGTTCATGATTTTTTAATTTTGTCAAAGAAAAGTTTTCTGCAAAGAGTAAAAAGTTCATGAATTTTTATTCATGTTTTTCCGCTGCGTAGAGAATTAATATTACTCTTTTTTTGAAAATAAAAGTTTAAAAGAATTATGTTTTTAAGAGCATGTTAAAGTGATATTAAAATAAATATGATTGTGTTATTTTTTATGACCAATGTTATTAATAACATGATCATGTTTTATTATTGAGATTTAGAGGTGCATTTATTTCTAATATTCTGCCCAACGGTAATATAGATTTAATTGCATAGACAATTGTATGTTTAATTTGACCAACGTTAGATTATTGCATATGATTGTTTATTGATGTCACTTAAATTGTGATTTCAGGAGGCTTTCACTTGATGAGTTGCCTAAAAGAAGTTCCGACACTCAGAGGTGACAACCACACTGAGTGGAGGAAGAAAGTTTAACTGGCATTTATTTGTGCTGATCTTGACTGGGTTGTGGTGAAACCACAGCCGGTCAGATCCACAGAGCCAGTAAGAGAGGCCACTGATGATGATGCTGCATGGGCTAAAAAGAAGGGGGCCTATGCTCCTTTGGAGCAGTCCTGCCTCATAGATAACCAAAAGTGGGTCAATGCAAACAAAAAGTGCATGGCTTTTATAAAGAATACAATTGAGAGCGCCATTGTGGGCTCCATTGCAGAGTGCACTTCCGCAGGGGAGTTGCTTACAAAGATAAAGAGCCAGTTCACTGGCTCTTCAAAGATCTATGCCACCCAGGTGTTAGAGCAACTGGTGACAGAACGCTACACAGGTGGTAGTCGTGGAATAAGAGAGCACATCCTCAGGATGAGTAATATGGCAGCAAAGCTCAAGCCCATGGATGCGGATCTGGAGATCAAACCAGCGCTCCTGGTCCACCTGGTCATGGCTTCACTGCCACAGGAGTTGGCAACTTTTGTTGTAAACTATAATATGTCACCTGAAACATGGGACATTGAAAAGACAATAGCAATGTGTGTCCAAGAAGAGGACAGACTCAAAGCCGCACATGGTGGTTCAATCAACTATGTGAAGGATTGGAAGAAAAAGAACTACAATCAAAACAACAAAAGTTCTCCTTCAAAGAATGGAAAAGCCCCCTATCAGCATCAGCATCAGCAACAACCTTTCTCAGTGGACAAAGACACGTGTCTCCACTGCAAGCAGAAAGGGCATTACAAGAAAGACTGCGCTGCTTGGCTGAAGTCAGTCATGGCAAAAAGAGGTAACAATATAGTTTCATTTGTCAATGAATCCTTGTATACACAGTTTTCAAAATCCACTTGGTGGATTGATTCAGGAGCAACTGTTCATGTTGCAAATTCTTTACAGGGATTCCATTCGACGCGAACTACGCTAAGAAGCGAAAGACGCATTGAAGTGGCAAACGGAGTTGAAGCAGAAGTTGAAGCTGTCGGTGACATCTCCTTGGAGTTAGCTGGCGGATTCAATCTTCTACTTAGAGATGTTTTATTTGTTCCATCATGTCATAGAAACTTAATTAGTGTTTCTTGTTTGGACAAAGATAATTATGAATGTCATTTTGGACATGGCAAGTGTGCCATTTGGTATAATAATGCTTATGTGGGTGATGCTTTACTCCATGATGAGCTTTATTTGTTATCACTTCGTGAAAAAGTTTATTCCGTTTGCAATGTGAAAGAAAATGTTTCCGCGTCGAATAAAGAGCAAAAGAAAAGAAAAAGAACATTCGACTCATCGAAATTATGGCACTGTCGCTTGGGCCATATTTCGAAGGGGAGAATAGAAAGATTAGTCAAAAGTGAAATTCTTCCTCCGTTAGAATTTTCAGACTTAGAACAATGCATAGATTGCGTTAAAGGAAAGTACGTAAAACAAATCAAAAAAGGTGCAATCCATAGCACAGGCACACTAGAAATCATCCACACTGATATTTGTGGACCATTTCCGGTGAAAAGTGTGGATGGATATGACTCGTTCATAACATTCACAGATGATTACTCTCGCTATGGATATATTTATCCAATCAAAGAAAGATCTGAAGCGTTGGATAAATTTAAAATATTCAAAGCTGAAGTTGAAAATCAGCATGATAAAAGAATAAAGATAGTTAGGTCCGACCGTGGGGGAGAGTACTACGGTCGGCACACTCCATATGGCCAAGTCCCTGGACCTTTTGCAAAGTTCTTGCAGGAGACTGGCATAGTTGCCCAGTATTCAATGCCGGGCGAACCTCAGCAAAATGGAGTAGCTGAAAGGCGCAACCGTACACTTATGGATATGGTGCGCAGCATGATGAGTTATTCCAACTTGCCATTGGGATTATGGATGGAGGCGCTTAAAACCGCCATTCACATTCTCAATAGAGTACCAAGCAAGTCGGTGCCCAAAACACCGTACGAGCTATGGACAGGAAGGGTGCCATCCCTACAACACTTCAGGGTGTGGGGGTGCCCTGCTGAGGCCAAAATGTTTAATCCAAACATTGGAAAGTTAGATCCCAAAACAGTGAGTTGCCACTTCATTGGCTATCCAGACAGATCAAAGGGTTTTCGTTTCTACTGCCCAGACAGATATACAAAGTTTGTAGAAACGAGACATGCAGTCTTCTTAGAGGACGAAATGATGAGGGGGAGCTTGGTAGCTCGGAAAATTGATCTTGAGGAGAAGAGGGTGCATGCACCTAATCCGATGATCCAGGAGCCATTTTTCTCACTACCAGTTGCAACTCCACCCATGACAACTATGGGGGCAGACCCGGAACCTGTCCGTCAGGAGCCGACTGAACCCGTTGTTGAGCATGAAAGGGAGGTGCAACAGCAAATTTTAGAAGAAGTGCCAGAAGTTGAGGCACAGAATGTGCCAGAAACTGAGGCCCTTAGAAGGTCTACAAGACCAAGAAAGTCAGCTATTTCTACTGACTTTAAAGTTTATAACACAGAAATGGTTCATATGGAAAAAGATCCCACCTCATATGAAGAAGCCATGAGAAGCCCTCATTCATCGATGTGGATGAAGGCAATGGAAGACGAGATGAAATCAATGAGTTCCAAAGATGTTTGGGACTTAGAGGAAATTCCTAAAGGAGCCAAATCAGTAGGCTGCAAATGGGTCTACAAAATTAAGTATGACTCTAAAGGGAATATAGAAAAATATAAAGCACGACTCGTGGCAAAAGGATTTACACAAAGAGAAGGGATAGATTACAAAGAGACATTTTCTCCGGTCTCATGTAAGGATTCCTTCAGAATCATAATGGCATTAGTTGCTCATTTTGATTTAGAGTTACATCAAATGGATGTAAAGACGGCATTTCTCAACGGAGATTTAAAAGAAAATGTCTACATGAAACAGCCCAAGGGTTTTATCATGGAAGGCAAGGAAAATATGGGATGCCGCCTAAAGAAATCCATTTATGGATTAAAGCAAGCCTCTAGGCAGTGGTATTTAAAGTTTAATCAAACGATTAAAAGTTTTGGATTTAAAGAAAATATTGAGGATAACTGCATTTATGCAAAGTTTAAAAATGGGAAATATATTTTCCTAATCTTGTATGTGGATGACATTCTGCTTGCTAGCAGTGATGTTAGTCTACTACAAGAAACAAAGAAGTTCTTATCCTCGAATTTTGACATAACAGATCTTGGTGAAGCATCATATGTTTTGGGCATAGAAATTCACCGAGATAGAAACAATGGAGTCTTAGGACTATCGCAGAAAGCATATTTGGAGAAGGTTCTTAAAAAGTATAATATGCATGCGAGTAAAGCCACACCTGCTCCTATAGTTAAGGGCGATAATTTTGGGAAATTTCAATGTCCCAAGAATCAGTATGAGATCGATCAAATGAAAGGAGTACCATATGCTTCGGCAGTTGGCAGCTTACAGTATGCACAAGTGTGCACTCGCCCTGACTTAGCCTTTATCACCGGGGTACTCGGTAGATATCAAGAGAATCCAGGCATAGAGCACTGGAAGATGGTAAAGAAAGCATTGCGTTATGCGCAAGGCACGAAGGACTACATGCTAACATACAGGAGATCTGATTCCCTAGAGATAAAAGGGTATTCAGACGCAGATTTTGCGGGGGACAAAGATGATAGAAAATCCACGTCAGGATACGTATTCACCCTCGCTGGGGGAGCTATTTCGTGGAAAAGCTCCAAACAGTCGACAGTTGCATCATCCACGATGTATGCAGAATTCATAGCATGCTTCGAAGCCACGGGGCAGGCGATATGGCTAAAGAAATTTGTACCCGACTTGAAAGTGGTAGATTGTATTCACAAACCACTAAAGATGTACTGCGACAATCAGCCCGCGGTATTTTACGCTCACAACAACAAGTCGAGTAATGCTGCCAAAACAATAGAGATAAAGTATTATGTTGTGAAAGATAAAATCCAGGATCAAACTATAAGTCTCGAGCATATAAAGACAAAAGATATGCTTGCGGATCCGCTAACGAAAGGCTTACCACCCAATGTGTTCAAGGAACACTTAGCCGGCATGGGTTTAAGGGAAAGCCTTATGATTCCTGGATAGGCCCAAAAGGAACAGAATTTGTTTCTGAACAAAACGTATGTTGTAGCTGTATGATTCTATCGGCATTTAAGCTGTGACGATGAAACATGCTCTATGTACCAATATGTGATGAAACAAATAAACTAGAAAGTATAAGGTTAAAAGTAAAGTTGAGATCAAGGGGGAGAATGTTAGGTTGATCTCTCCCGTGTGGGCCCAACGGCTAAACGGACCCCTGATCCGCGCCCTGATCGGGGGCGCCCAACCACAATATGGTTGACGGGCCCCTGTCACGCAGCGCTACATAAAGAGGTGGGGGCCGGCGGCACGCAGTACGAGGTTCACCACGTTGCCAGGCTCCCCACCGAAAACCCCGACCCGATCTAGGTCTAGCGCTGACAGTGACGGGAAGCTCCGCCGCCGCCACTGCCCACACACCGCCGCCATCCACTCCCTGCCATCACCGGCCACCGTCACCATGGCCGGCACCGGGAGTTCCTCATCTGCACCTGTACAAGGTAGGTTCACCGGATCTCCTAGCCCACTCCGATCTAAGGATCTATCAGGTGGCACCTCCATGTGTGAGTGTGACGTTCATGTGCCGAGAAATCAAATTAGTAGGTGCAGCATATTATCATCATCAAATAAAGGCAAACGGATCAATATCACCGACATCCGACAGTGCAGTGTGCTGTTCTGAGCGCACCAATGGTGCCGTGTAAGCAGGGGCACACACAGTATATACGTACCTTGGAAGTATGTGCAAACTGGTTGAGCCCTTACCTCCATGAGACCGTCGACGTCGGCCACCGTGAGCTGCCACTCGCCGTCGCCGGAACCAAACGCCTCGCCGCACCCAGCCCAGTCCTCCCACGCCGCCACCTCCTCCTCGCCGACGCCCACATACTCCATCCCGACCACCCTGCAGCCGAACCTGATGCAGTCGAGCACGCCGAAGTGGCGTGTGTAGGCGTCGAGGTAGTCGGCGACCTGGCGGTGGTCCGGGAACACCTCCGTGACAGACTCCGGCCACGGGAAGTCGGAGTACTGGAACATGGGCCGTGGCGTCTGGAGCCTGGTGCACTCTGGTGCGTGCGCCCACACGCCGCCGAGGACGGTGTCCGCCTCGAAGACGGCCGGCCGACAGCCGCGCTCCAGGAGGTGCTTGCACGCCGCCAGGCCACTCAGGCCGGCGCCGACGATGGCCACCCTCTTCTTGTCCATGGCTGACCTTGTTGTGTGCGTGCGACGGTGTCACGGACTCACGCTAAGAATGGCGTCCCGCTGTGATGGCTAAGCGTGGTGGTGTTGATAGCTAATCAAGCTCTGTGTTGGGCTGGTGGCATAATGAACGAGTTTTCCTCGTCGCACCATTGCCGCCGTCTCTTTCGATGGCTTGTACACTGGATCCAGAACCACCGGTGTTAAGAAAATATCTTATATATCGCGAAGAGATTTTTTTTTCACTATATTATTGGGATATAAATTAATTAGGATCATCCCACTAATTTAGACTCTAATATAGCCGTCCCACTATTTTTTTACGAGAACCTTCCAATCTATTCATTTTCAATCATGTGAGTACAACGAACATTAAAAATAATAAAACATTCAGATTTATAGACCACCTAGCGACGGACTACAAGCACTGAAGCGAGCTGAAGACGCGCCACCGTCATCGCCCCCTCCCCCCCCCCCCTTGCCAAAGCCGGACACAACTTGTTGTAGTAGGCAGTCGGGAAGTCGTCGCGTTAAGGCCCCCATAGGACCGTCAGAACAACCACCTCCGCTGATGAAGAGAAGTTTAGATCGGAAGGATCCAACCTAAGGACACTGGAACAAAGACGAACAAATCCGTGCAGATCCACCATAGATAACCATCAACCAAATCCCACAAGATCCACCGGAGACACACCTCCACACGCCGTCCGACGGTACTAGACGCACCACCGAGACGGGGCTAGGCGGGAGAACCTTATTCCATCTTCAAGAAGCCGTCGCTGTCTATCCTAACAAAACTTGAAGAAGCACCTAAAAACGGAGCCCTCCTGCCGGCAAGGGCCAGGATCCAGCATGCACCCATGGCCCTAAGGCCACAGGAGAAGTGGCAGATAGGCTGCGCCACTGACAGGAGGCGGAAACCCTAGCTTCTTATTATTGTGTAAACGCCTATTTCTCTACCTTCTAGTCATCCCACTAATTGAGTATATACCAACCTAGGAGAGTCATCCACTACATTATTAGTGGGATGACCATATTAGAGATTGTTTTCACTATATTATTATGACTCCTATATAAATTAGTGGGATGACTCTCCTAAACATGCGGGGTATCATCTAGTTCATTTAGCTCTTCTCATTGTAACTTAAGGCTCTCTTCCGCGTGGAAAGCTATTCTGAAGGTAAAAAAGTACTATATGGCCGGCAGAAAAACAGAAATCATCCGGTGTCCATGGGTGCACTGCCCCATCCCTCTATCTGCCGTTCATTCACCCCATACCATCCAACGGTGACCCCTTAAAAACCGTCATTGGTATTGTACATTCATCTGAAGCAGAAGTACAAATAGGAGAGTCATGGTAGCAAGCCAGAAGCTAGACAAGTGAATGCAATAGATGCATGCAGCAAGAGTAACGAGCAATGCTTTGGCTAGGACTCTAGCACACGTGCAGGGCTATATGGAGTAGCTTCAACCGTTCAACAGAGAGTTTTTCGGTGCGATAATATGGTATGTTTTGCCTGGTAATATATATGAATTTTTCTTGCAAAATTTTCCGAACATATTGTTCTTGCAAACTCAGCAGAAGATTCCCTTGCAATTTTTTCTTGCAAAATTATTCTTACACAGTTTACTTGCAAAATGCATATCCTCTTGCAAATTTTTGTTGCATAAATTTTCTTACAAAATAATCTTGCAAAATGCAGGTTTGCTTGCAAAAATTTATAGGGCCAGTAGATGATAGATATGCAAGTCAGATTGCCAGTACACGTAGCAGCTATCTCCCATCTAACTTGTGGGGTACCGTACATGCAGTGTACCAGCTCCTGCAAGGCTGCAACATATGTACTACAATGAAGCTTCTTTACCTATTTCATGCTATTATGAACTGGTATACTTACTTAGGGCCTCACCGTCGGATTGGCATCCAACGAACCACAAAAGTGGGGCACCGAACCCCGTAGTCACCAGATCCACACTCGTAGAAAAATCATGCTAAACTCTCACAACATTGCCAGGTTGTGGACGGATCTTTTGAACAATAATGCCTCCTTGTGTATTAAGTTTCCGTTGCTGTTCAACATTTGCAATATACAAGATTCATTGTCTCAGAATGAGGGGTGATCAACATTGACAGTTTCTTTCATAGACGTCTTCACCCCCCTTTGTTGGAGGAGTGGGTAGAGATGCGAAACTTAATAAACTCTTTTATTTTGCGAATAGCTTAATAAACTCTTGGAGCTTAATATATGAGTTGCCTGACCAGATCAGGTGGGGTTTGGGCCCTAGAAAGAGCTTTACTACCAAGTTTGTGTACGAATACCTTGAAACAATTTAAAACACTGTGGGTTGTGATTTCAGATGGATTTGGAATGCAAGGATACCTCTGAAAATTTAGATTTTTCTTTGGCAATTATTTCAAGACGCAGTGCTGACTAGAGACGTGATGACCATGCGCAATTGGGCTGGTAACCCAAAATGCTCATTTTGCAATGATAGAGAGACCTCTCAACATCTATTCTTCCTTTACCGAGTAGCCAGAGTAGCATGGCATACTGTTGGCTCAGTTTTGGGTACTAATCTCCGTCCAAATAAAATTTGGCAGTATTACTCATGATGCAGCCAAATTCTATACATTTGGTCTTGCTGCAGTGTGTTGGGCAATCTGGAATTGCTGTAACAAAGCAACCTTTGAATTAAAATGCCCAGGTTTCTGTGTCATGTGGTGTTTTCTGCTTGTGTATTTCTCTGGGAAGGATTGCTGAAAGGTGAGGATCGGGAAGCAATGGTATGTGGTGCGCGGCCGCTCAGCTGGAACAACAGAGCGACTATGATGAGAATTTATGCAGCTGCTGATGACACGACGGAGACCCGAAGCTTCACTGGCTGCATCATTCGTAGTCTTTTGCCTTGTAGACTTTGGGTTTGCTGGTTACTGCCCCTGTGTATGTAGTTTGGTTGCCTATATATGCTCCCTTGTGAGCGTCCCCTAAACCCGTTTGAACTCTTCCTGCCTTTTGGGTAGTTTGCTGATAGGTGCCGTCGGGTTTTCACCCTATAGCAAGTGTTTCGACGACGGACACTTGCAGTGGGTTTTCTGGCGATGCACTGAACTCGCTTTCCCTTTTCTTTGTTTTCTTTAAACTTGGTCGGAGGACGAATGGTTGTATTTTCATTATGCTTATATAATGGAAGGTGGTTATGCCCTGTTCAAAAAAAGAAATCTTTGTCTTCTTATATAATAGAACTCAGAGCATAGCAAGTTGTAACTCGTTAAAAAAAAGAGACAAAATTTACTCACAATTTAATTTAATCGAAGAATTAAATGAATAACAGGGTTTTTTTTTTTGAGAAAATGAATAACAGGCTGTTGAGTTAGCCGTGGCATCATCCGGCCCAGAGGCTCCTGGCCTGGACACTGATGCACCCGTATCACCATGACAATCTGACTCCTTAATGCTCCCTTTGATCGAACAATCGGTTGTTTCCGTTTGGAGATAGCTTTTGCATGTCCTGCTCGCTGGCCGTGCGTGTTTGGATGTGCACAACACACGATGCTCCAAGATTTGCATGCGTTGGATCCCTATTGCCTCCCAAGCCTAGCTACCAGGATCATACATGGAGACTTGCCCCCCAAGCCAAGCAGGTGGAGGATTGCCTCCCAAGCCAGGTGGAGGCGCCCCACCTCCCCAACTAACATGGGAAAGGGTGTGGGGGGCGCACCATCCCTTAGTGGGCTGGTTTTCCCCTTCCCCTTTGGCCCATGAGGCCCTCCAACACTTGTCGGGCCTCCCGAAACACCTTTCGGTCATGCTGGCCATAGCCTGGTACCCCCGGAACACTTCCGAACACAAATACCCTTCGTCCAATATATCGATCTTCACCGACGGACCATTCCGGAACTCCTCGTCACATCCGGGATCTCATCCGGGACTCCGAACAACATTCGTTAACCACATACTAATTCCCATAACAACTCTAGCATCACCGAACCTTAAGTGTGTAGACCTTACGGGTTCGGTAATCATGCAGACATGACCGAGACATCTCTCCGGCCAATAACAAACAGCGGGATCTGGATACCCATGTTGGCTCCCACATGTTCCACGATGATCTCATCGGGTGAACCACGATGTCGAGGATTCAATCAATCCCTTATACAATTCCCTTTGTCAATTACGTTACTTGCCCGAGATTTGATCGTCGCTATCCCAATACCTCGTTCAATCTCGTTACCGGCAAGTCACTTTACTCGTTCCGTAATGCATGATCCCATGACTAACTACTTAGTCACATTGAGCTCATTATGATGATGCACTACCGAGTGGGCCCGGAGATACCTCTCCGTCATACGGAGTGACAAATCCCAGTCTCGATTTGTGCCAACCCAAGAGACACTTTCGGAGATACCTGTAGTGCACCTTTATAGCCACCCAGTTACGTTGTGACGTTTGGTACACCCGAAGCACTCCTACGGTATCCGGGAGTTACACAATCTCATGGTCTAAGGAAATGATACTTGACATTAGAAAAGCTTTAGCAAACGAACTACACGATCTTGTGCTATGCTTAGGATTGGGTCTTGTCCATCACATCATTCTCCTAATGATGTGATCCCGTTATCAATGACATCCAATGTCCATGGTCAGGAAACCGTAACCATTTATTGACCAACGAGCTAGTCAACTAGAGGCTCACTAGGGACATGTTGTGGTCTATGTATTCACACATGTATTACAATTTCCAGTTAATATAATTATAGCATGAACAATAGACAATTATCATGAACAAGGAAATACAATAATAACCATTTTATTATTGCCTCTAGGGCATATTTCCAACAGTCTCCCACTTGCACTAGAGTCAATAATCTAGTTCACATCACTATGTGATTGTAATGAATTCAACACCCATGGGGTTTGATCATATCTCGCTTGTGAGAGAGGTTATTAGTCAACGGGTCTGAACCTTTCAGATCCGTGTGTGCGTTACAAATCTCTATGTCATCTTGTAGATGCAGCTACCACGCTCTATTTGGAGCTATTCCAAATAACTGTTCTACTATACGAATCCAGTTTACTACTCAGAATCATCCGGATTAGTGTCAAAGTTTGCATCGACGTAACCCTTTACGACGAACTCTTTTACCACCTCCATAATCGAGAAAATTCCTTCGTGCACTAGTTACTAAGGATAACCATGACCGTTGACCTGTGATCCATTCCTGGATCACACTTGTACCCCTTGACTGACTCATGGCAAGGCACACTTCAGGTGCGGTACATAGCATAGCATACTATAGAGCCTACGTCTAAAGCATAGGGGACGACCTTCGTCCTTTCTCTCTATTCTGTCGTGGTCAGGTCTTGAGTCTTACTCAATACTCACACCTAATAACACAATCAAGAACTCCTTCTTTGCCGATCTATTTTGAACTCCTTCAAAATCTTTTCACGGTATGTGTTCATTTGAAAGTACTATTAAGCGTTTTTGATCTATCCTTATAGATCTTGATGCTCAATGTTCAAGTAGCTTAATCCAGGTTTTCCATTGAAAAACACTTTTCGAATAACCCTATATGCTTTCCAGAAACTCTACATCATTTCTGATAAATATGTCAACAACATATACTCATCAGAAATTCTATAGTGCTCCCACTCACTTCTTTGGAAATACAAGTTTCTCATAAACTTTGTATAAACCCAAAATCTTTGATCATCTCATCAAAGCGTATATTCCAACTCCGAGATGCTTACTCCAATCCTTAGAAGGATTGCTGGAGCTTTGCATACTTGTTAGCATCTTTTAGGATTGAAAAAACCTTCTGGTTGTATCACATACAACCTTTCCTCAAGTAAATTGTCGAGGAAACAATGTTTTGACATCCTATCTGCAAGATTTCATAAATAATGCAGTAACTGCTAATATAATTCCAGCAGACTCTTAGCATCGTTATGAGTGAGAAAGTCTCATCATAGTCAACTCCTTGAACTTGTCAGAAAACATCTTAGCGACAAGTCGAGCTTTCTTAATGGTGAAACTTACCATCATTGTTCGTCTTCCTTTTAAAATCCATCTGTACCCAACAGCCTTACGACCATCAAGTAGTTCAAAAAAAGCACACGTTTTTCATTTCTAGTGATTCATAGCTTCGAATTAAACCAAGCTTGAGGAGGTATCTAGGTCATATACTAGCACATAATGTGTGCTAGTTGCTCTAGTTTTCAAATACTAGCACATAATCCTTGATTTATAGAGGGCCATGAGCATGAGGCACGCGTTGGTGGGTGCAGAAGCCTCGAGAGTGATCTCTTCCATTATCTCACAACAGTCCAATTACTTGTTACCTACCTTATGTCCTTGAACTTTATTATAGCTCTCATTCATGCATGCCTGGCATATATATTCTTTCTTTGAAAAATGTGCAATTGAAGATTTGGCACTTGGAAGTGTCAATTCAGATCAAGGGGAGGACAATGTTGATTGGTCGGCATTGTTTCTACAATATTCAACATGTGTAACATCATGTTACTTGTGTCCGAGTATCGTGCTAAGGGTTTAGGCTGTTATATATTACTTGTCATATCAATAGTTCCATTAGAACGTCTGTTCTTCTAGCTATAGATCCCATTTGGAACACAAGAACTTAAAATGTAGTAGTAGGAAAAACACATGACCGAGATGTCATGTAATCTAAATTTCTCCTGGAATCTAAAACACTTGAATACTCCAACATGGTCACTTTGGATACCTGGTAGGAAAAACTCAGGAAATGTAGAAACAAATGGAGAAAACATAAGGTAAGACATCGTGTTTGTTTTCCTCCAAAATTCCATTGGAATTGCCTCATTCCGTAGGAATCTTGGTAAGCCATTACTTTGTTCCAAACGGCACGTTGTTTTTTTAATAAGAATTCAATACTTCAAAATTCCTAATAGATATTGGAAAACAAATCATGATTGTTAAAGACTACGATGACATAATGATTACATAAATACAAGAACCACAATCTATTTTCTCATACAAGTAACATTGTTCATTTTTAGATTGATTTTCAGATGGCACCATCACAACACTATGAGCCATTCAAAGTTTACATCTGGGAGTGCGGTTTTTTCATGGCAAGAAGATTGATTATGCACTTGCATCAGACAGAACTACACCTGTGTAGAATCTCCTGCAAAAAGAATTAAAGACGAAGTGTACTAGGAGTAACCAATTTCGCATCAATATTTGTATCTTTCTACCCAAAGCTTAAAATTAATGGGCTATCCAGATCCAAACCCACAAAGCTGGATCAGATTCTAAAGGAACGGATCACATACAAGCATGGACCCTAATCTTCAAGCTGGGCGCCGGATGACCGGATGACAAGGACATGGTGAGCAGGACAGATGGACTGCAGCAGCCAGGTGTTGGGGCTATCAAATTTTTCGTTCATTCCAACCCCGTCGAGCAAGGGGAGGAGCATGATGTCCAGCTTCTCCTCCCCGCATCCGCCGACTGAGAGAAAATATGTCAATACGCCATGCATCCCCATCCTTGAACTGCCAATGGCAGGGGTCCTCGCAACGCCGGCGCACCTTATTTTTCTATATGGTGCTCTTTCTAGGTCTTGATGTCTACACTTTACTTCTAAAGATGAGACTTTTTGAGTGACAATAATTAACCACGGCATTGAGATTTCAATCGTGTTGAAAGACCTTGCGTGGTTGAATGCCCAGAACCGGACAAGTAGCCTATGATTGCATGCCTTAGTTCCCTATTGCCTCCCAAGCCTAGCTAGCTTGCTAACATATATGATGGAGATAAAAAATTAAGGCATCCCTATTCTTGCATGCAAAATTTAAGGTCTTCCGTGGACGGGCTCATAGCCCAGTGGTGGTGGCGCTGTGGTTTCGCCCAGACGACCTGAGTTCGATCTCTCTTAGGTCAAATTATGTGTCTCTGCCATAGTGGGCCTGGCCGGTGGAGGTGGTGGCGTGGTTTTGGCGGCGCTCTTCCATCAGCGATGGTACCTGCTAGGCTTGGTCCGACGGTCTTGGGCGGTGTCGAGAGGGTAGTGTGGGCTTTCCTCTGTGTGCGGCTGGACTTCATTCGCGACCGGATGGTACCCACGATGGATGTGTACGGAGGCCCCATATTTGACCATCTTAGTGAAATTTGGGATATATAAGGCAATATGTCATGAGGTTATAGTCTATCACAATTTTGTTATTCTATTTCACTAGTCAAGTTTGAATTGTTGTGTGTGGTCTTTGCTAAAAAATAATGTAAGTATATATCCCACCAAAGGATAAAGAGACTAACACTATTTCAAACGATGACATAGTCTTTGTTTATATACTTTTGTATCTTTTTGAGGTGAGTAAATTTCCAGTCACTCAAATCTTACATATGTATTGTTATTACTGTTTCGTAGATACGTATGTGCAATTAGCTAGGGATTAGTAATAGAAAATATAAGCTAACATTATATATAATTCTACATATATAGTATACTTTCAATAAGGGATTTCTAAGAGGCATGACTATATGGTATAATTGTGCCTATGGTTTCATTTCTTCCTTGACATTGGATATTACTACACTAGATTAGTGGACCAAACAAACCACCAACCCGACTACAATTAATGTCTAGGAACATGTCCTGGCACAATACCATACAATATTATAACAAGTAACCATGCAAGTATGTAAACAACGAGGGATCTGGTAGACAACTTATACATGTGTGTACATGAGGGATCTGGTAGAAAACTTATTGTGTGCAAACATGTGATCTACTATTACTTGGGCTGAAGATTAACATAATCACAAGGACCATAAGGCTCAAATAATTCAGAGAAAAACCCTTCTTCCTTCTTGGGTTGCATCCCATGTCCTGGCATAGTTGATCATTGTGCCATATATGAACAATTCCAACACATGACCTACGGAAATAGTCTCGAGAGTAGCGCTTCATGAACTTCTCCCATTCAAGGACATCCCTCTGCATTTCTCTGACACTTGGCAATCTGAAACCACCATCCATAAAATGTGATATCCACTTGGACATAAGCTCTGTTGTATAGATATTTGTCAAGCTCTCGGAATAGCTGATGACCGCGAGCTGTGGAATCTTTGGATGGATGCACTCCCTAAAATAAGGGATTAGTGTACTCTTCAAAATCAAGACGTTCAAACTACATAAATATTGTGCATATATAGCGATGTGATTACCTATAAAGTGGCACGGTCGTTGATGTTGAGCCAACGACTATGCTCTGAAAGTATTCTGATGTGAACATGTCCTTGATCTTTTGATCACCGTTGAATCCGGTTCCGAAGATAACAATGTCACTCTTTACTGGAGTACATTCACCTTCAAAATGCACACCTTCTTCACAAAAGCTGAATGTTTTTGACTTCTTAAGAACGATGCTACCTTCTTCCAGATTCTTGTAATGATCCTTTGGTGCAATGGCAGCTACACATGCCACTAATCCCTCAAAAAAGCTATGGTCAGGCACCATGTCATGCTTCCTCATTGCAATTGAGTAGTAGCTCTCAACAAACTTCGAAAAAATCAACCTCTACTCAACACAAACAAGGAAAACACATGCATGTATCGGTTTAATCTAAAACAAAACCATTTAAACAAGTTCAATTAGAATTTAATACAAAAATTATAACATGTAGCCCTACCAGTGGAGTCAAGACAGTAGCCAACATGTTGAGGAGAAAGCCTTCACCAGGCTTGTGAATAAGTAGTTCGGCGAAACGGGTGAGATAGAAATTTGAAATGTGGACGCCCCAAGCATAGTAGTCTGGTATAATCCAACTCTTTGTTCGTACTACCATCGTGCATGGTTTTTCGGTACCTAAAAATAAATAAACAATTAGTAATAAAATCATGGCATTTCTATTTTTGTTTTATTGAGGCAACTATGTAACCCAAGACTTTATAACCAAGGTAGACAATGACACATTTAATAAAGCAAAAATCGTCTACATATTGTAACACTTAGGTTTAACACTAATTAAGTTTGATATATCAACCTTCATGCAAGAGGAAAGGAGATAATCATATTGTAAGAAAGTGGCATCGTCTACATACCATTGACGTTGGCACACTCATTTGCAATGTCTACTGCTGATCTCAGGTAGCCAATAACAGTCACATGCTTGTCCTTGATCATATCTCTAGCATTTTTGCCTCCCATTTTTGAGTACTCCATGGAGTGGATCACTTTCCCGTCAAACACTTCTGGGCCTTTGCCAACTGGAAATGTAGGTATGTTGGGCACACCACTGAACCTCCCAATACAAAGGATCACAAAGTCTGCCTTGTGTACCTGAAAAGAAGGCAAATAGAATTGCACAGACTATTTGATTTATGAACATTGTTTCATTTACCTGGAAGGTTAAGTCTAGAAAAATATACTCCGAGTTAACAAAATACTACTCTCTCCAATCCATATTACTTGTCGCTCAAATGGATGTATCTAGCACTAAAATACTGCTAGATACATCCCTTTGAGCGACAAGTAACAAGGATCGAAGGGAGTATTAAAATTGCTTGTCCCTTAGCCAATCTATACGCATTACATTTGGAAAATGGTGCACATATATTCCCTGATTTTAATTTTCTTGGTGTAGCGTGTTTTCATAGAAATACTGATGTTATGGTACCTATGTAGAAACATCTTAGAGAGTAAAATTTCCGCACTTCTAAAGTTATGTTGCATGTGTACAATAAAAACATGGTCTGATAGTTTAGTTGACTCCTTCTTCGCTTCCAGGGTATAGTCTGATCGTAGGATTACCATCGATTGTATCTGGGTGTTTGTCGTGTTGTTCGATTGTAAAAGCTGGACATCCTACATAACTAAATAGGTGGTCCTCGCTAACTCATTTCTCTCAACGTGCAAGCATGCATATGATCGGTGCCGGGTGATTTTTTTTTAGATGTCGGTTATGTGTTGATGGTAGAGGAGTGTTGGTACTGTAATAATTCATGGAACCGTACTTTGCTATTATTCCCTTACTAGCTAGGAATTTATGGTTGCAGTGACCTCAGTAGCACCCCAAATCCTGGGTTCGACTACCCGTGGGAGCGGATTTAAACAAGCCTGGAAAAAAATATAGAATACAGGACTGTAGGGCTGTTGCCCTATAGTAACTAGTAAACAAAAGTCTTTGATTCCTGCTCCTAGTTTTTTCCCTGAGATTCGGAAGGCTAGTGGTCATCCAAGCTTCAATCTAGAACGTCAAAGATGAGAGGTTACTAGTACATGGAGTATCACTTGAAGTCAGAAGATAAGAAAAGTAGATGTTGATTTATTCACATCCAGTGGTCACATGCCATTTTTTGGGGAGTAGGTGGTGTTAGGTTGATCTCTCCCGTGTGGGCCCAACGGCCCAACGGACCCCTGATCCGCGCCCTGATCGGGGGCGCCCAACCACAATATGATTGACGGGCCCCTGTCACGCAGCGCTACATAAAGAGGTGGGGGCCGGCGGCACGCAGTACGAGGTTCACCGCGTTGCCAGGCTCCCCACCGAAAACCCCGACCCGATCTAGGTCTAGCGCTGACAGTGACGGGAAGCTCCGCCGCCGCCACTTCCCACACATCTCCGCCATCCACTCCCTGCCATCACCGGCCACCGTCACCATGGCCGGCACTGGGAGTTCCTTATCTGCACCTGAACAAGGTAGGTTCACCGGATCTCCTAGCCCACTCCGATCTAAGGATCTATCAATGGTATCAGGTAGCCAGATTGGGCTAGCAGATTTTCGGTACAAAGATAAAAGAGAGAAACAAAAAGAGATCCCCTCCCAAAGAACCCTAGAAGGGCAAAGAAACCTAAAAGAAAAGTTGTGCCGCCGTCATGGCCGCACCTGTTCCTCTCGATCCGGACGCGTATCGGCAAGCCGAGGCGTCGGAAGAAGAACACCACCCCGAGAGGGGCAAAGGGCGCCGCTCGCCAAACCGCTCGACGGTGGCGCGCTCACCACGAGGGAACGCGCCACCGGCGAAGGGGATGGCAACGGACGCCGCAGAAACGGGTGTTCCACCGTCGAACGCACAGGGGGAGCAGAGTTTGACTCTGCTCGTGGCTCTCTCTCTCTCTAAGAAGGAGGCGTGAGGTGGAAGGAGAAAACGGGGAAAGGGAGAAGCTCGCGTGGCGCGGTGGCCTATCGCCGTCGCCGGCGGCCGGCGGAGTCCCGACAGCGCTGCAGGCGCCTGTCTATCTCTGTCAAAGAGAAAACGGAGAGGGGAGGGAAGGGAGAAGGGACTGTCTCGTCAGGGCGCCGCCCTGGATCGCCGCTCCGCCCTGGCTCGCCGCGCAGGCGGTGGCTCGCGCACCGGGGACCGAGCGGGCGGGCGAGAGAGGAGCGAGCGGCCGAGAGCGGCGCGAGCGGTCGAGAGAGAGATCGAGAAAGAGTGGGGGCGCTAGGGTTGGATTGGGGTTGGACTCGCTGTTTTGTTCGAGCGAAACGGGCGCCTGGCCGTCGGATCTCCAGAGACGGCTCAGATCGAAACCCTAACCCGTTGCAGGCCACTTGGGCCAAAACTGGAGGCGCTGGGTTTAGGGTTTAGGGTTTAGGGTTAGGTTTAGGGTTTAGGGTTTAGGGTTTAGGGTTTAGGGTTTGTCTGTCCAGTGTTTTGGGCAGATTGAAAATAGTTTTTTCTATGCAAAGCTTTTTCCAACGAAATATTTTGTTTAGAAAACAGAAAAGTAGAAAAGTTTCTGGAAATATAAAAGAAATTTTCCAGAGAAAGAAATGTTCATGAATTTTATAGTGAAAATTAAAAAGTTCATGATTTTTTAATTTTGTCAAAGAAAAGTTTCTGCAAAGAGTAAAAAGTTCATGAATTTTTATTCATGTTTTTCCGCTGCGTAGAGAATTAATATTACTCTTTTTTTGAAAATAAAAGTTTAAAAGAATTATGTTTTTAAGAGCATGTTAAAGTGATTATTAAAATAAATATGATTGTGTTATTTTTTATGACCAATGTTATTAATAACATGATCATGTTTTATTATTGAGATTTAGAGGTGCATTTATTTCTAATATTCTGCCCAACGGTAATATAGATTTAATTGCATAGACAATTGTATGTTTTAATTTGACCAACGTTAGATTATTGAATATGATTGTTTTATTGATGTCACTTAAATTGTGATTTCAGGAGGCTTTCACTTGATGAGTTGCCTAAAAGAAGTTCCGACACTCAGGGGTGACAACCACACTGAGTGGAGGAAGAAAGTTGAACTGGCATTTGTTTGTGCTGATCTTGACTGGGTTGTGGAGAAACCACAACCGATCAGACCCACAGAGCCAGTAAGAGAGGCCACTGATGATGATGCTGCATGGGCTAAAAAGAAGGGGGACTATGCTCCTTTGGAGCAGTCCTACCTAATAGATAACCAAAAGTGGGTCAATGCAAACAAAAAGTGCATGGCATTTATAAAGAATACAATTCAGAGCGCCATTGTGGGCTCCATTGCAGAGTGCACTTCCGCAGGGGAGTTGCTTGCAAAGATAAAGAGCCAGTTCACTAGCTCTTCAAAGATCTATGCCACCCAGGTGTTAGAGCAACTGGTGACAGAATGCTACACAGGTGGTAGTCGTGGAATAAGAGAGCACATCCTTAGGATAAGTAATATGGCAGCAAAGCTCAAGCCCATGGATGCGGATCTGGAGATCAAACCAGCGCTCCTGGTCCACCTGGTCATGGCTTCACTGCCACAGGAGTTTGCAACTTTTGTTGTAAACTATAATATGTCACCTGGAACATGGGACATTGAAAAGACAATAGCAATGTGTGTCCAAGAAGAGGATGGACTCAAAGCCGCACATGGTGGTTCAATCAACTATGTGAAGGATTACAAAAAAAAGAACTACAATCAAAACAACAAAAGTTCTCCTTCAAAGAATGGAAAAGCCCCCTATCAGCATCAGCATCAGCAACAGCCTTTCTCAGTGGACAAAGACACGTGTCTCCACTGCAAGCAGAAAGGGCATTACGAGAAAGACTGCGCTGCTTGGCTGAAGTCAGTCATGGCAAAAAGAGGTAACAATATAGTTTCATTTGTATATGAATCCTTGTATACACAGTTTTCGAAATCCACTTGGTGGATTGATTCAGGAGCAACTGTTCATGTTGCAAATTCTTTACAGGGATTCCATTCGACGCGAACTACGCTAAGAAGCGAAAGACGCATTGAAGTGGCAAACGGAGTTGAAGCAGAAGTTGAAGCTGTCGGTGACATCTCCTTGGAGTTAGCTGGCGGATTCAATATTCTACTTAAAGATGTTTTATTTGTTCCATCATGTCATAGAAACTTAATTAGTGTTTCTTGTTTGGACAAAGATAATTATGAATGTTATTTTGGATGTGGCAAGTGTGCCATTTGGTATAATAATGCTTATGTGGATGATGCTTTACTCCATGATGAGCTTTATTTGTTATCACTTCGTGAAAAAGTTTATTCCGTTTGCAATGTGAAAGAAAATGTTTCCGTATCGAATAAAGAGCAAAAGAAAAGAAAAAGAACATTCGACTCATCGAAATTATGGCACTGTCGCTTGGGCCATATTTCGAAGGGGAGAATAGAAAGATTAGTCAAAAGTGAAATTCTTCCACCGTTAGAATTTTCAGACTTAGAACAATGCATAGATTGCGTTAAAGGAAAGTACGTAAAACAAATCAAAAAAGGTGCAATCCATAGCACAGGCACACTAGAAATCATCCACACTGATATTTGTGGACCATTTCCGGTGAAAAGTGTGGATGGATATGACTCGTTCATAACATTCATAGATGATTACCCTCGCTATGGATATATTTATCCAATCAAAGAAAGATCTGAAGCGTTGGATAAATTTAAAATATTCAAAGCTAAAGTTGAAAATCAGCATGATAAAAGAATAAAGATAGTTAGGTCCGACCGTGGGGGAGAGTACTACGGTCGGCACACTCCATATGGCCAAGTCCCTGGACCTTTTGCAAAGTTCTTGCAGGAGACTGGCATTGTTGCCCAGTATTCAATGCCGGGCGAACCTCAGCAAAATGGAGTAGCTGAAAGGCGCAACCGTACACTTATGGATATGGTGCGCAGCATGATGAGTTATTCCAACTTGCCATTGGGATTATGGATGGAGGCGCTTAAAACCGCCATTCACATTCTCAATAGAGTACCAAGCAAGTCAGTGCCCAAAACACCGTACGAGCTATGGACAGGAAGGGTGCCATCCCTACAACACTTCAGGGTGTGGGGGTGCCCTGCTGAGGCCAAAATGTTTAGTCCAAACATTGGAAAGTTAGATCCCAAAACAGTGAGTTGCCACTTCATTGGCTATCCAGACTGATCAAAGGGTTTTCGTTTCTACTGCCCAGACAGATATACAAAGTTTGTAGAAACGAGACATGCAGTCTTTTTAGAGGACGAAATGATGAGGGGGAGCTTGGTAGCTCGGAAAACTGATCTTGAGGAGAAGAGGGTGCATGCACCTAATCCGATGATTCAGGAGCCATTTTTCTCACTACCAGTTGCAACTCCACCCATGATAACTATGGGGGCAGACCCGGAACCTGTTCGTCAGGAGCCGACTGAACCCGTTGTTGAGCATGAAAGGGAGGTGCAGCAGCAAATTTTAGAAGAAGTGCCAGAAGTTGAGGCACAGAATGTGCCAGAAACTGAGGCCCTTAGAAGGTCTACAAGACCAAGAAAGTCAGCTATTTCTACTGACTTTAAAGTTTATAACATAGAAATGGTTCATATGGAAAAAGATCCCACCTCATATGAAGAAGCCATGAGAAGCCCTCATTCATCGATGTGGATGAAGGCAATGGAAGACGAGATGAAATCAATGAGTTCCAAAGATGTTTGGGACTTAGAGGAAATTCCTAAAGGAGCCAAATCAGTAGGCTGCAAATGGGTCTACAAAATTAAGTATGACTCTAAAGGGAATATAGAAAAATATAAAGCACGACTCGTGGCAAAAGGATTTACACAAAGAGAAGGGATAGATTACAAAGAGACATTTTCTCCAGTATCATGTAAGGATTCTTTCAGAATCATAATGGCATTAGTTGCTCATTTTGATTTAGAGTTACATCAAATGGATGTAAAGACGGCATTTCTCAACGGAGATTTAAAAGAAAATGTCTACATGAAACAGCCCAAGGGTTTTATCATGGAAGGCAAGGAAAATATGGGATGCCTCCTAAAGAAATCCATTTATGGATTAAAGCAAGCCTCTAGGCAGTGGTATTTAAAGTTTAATCAAACGATTAAAAGTTTTGGATTTAAGGAAAATATTGAGGATAACTGCATTTATGCAAAGTTTAAAAATGGGAAATATATTTTCCTAATCTTGTATGTGGATGACATTCTGCTTGCTAGCAGTGATGTTAGTCTACTACAAGAAACAAAGAAGTTCTTATCCTCGACTTTTGACATAACAGATCTTGGTGAAGCATCATATGTTTTGGGCATAGAAATTCACCGAGATAGAAACAATGGAGTCTTAGGACTATCGCAGAAAGCATATTTAGAAAAGGTTCTTAAAAAGTATAATATGCATGCGAGTAAAGCCACACCTGCTCCTATAGTTAAGGGCGATAATTTTGGGAAATTTCAATGTCCCAAGAATCAGTATGAGATCGATCAAATGAAAGGAGTACCATACGCTTCGGCAGTTGGCAGCTTACAGTATGCACAAGTGTGCACTCGCCCTGACTTAGCTTTCATCACCGGGGTACTCGGTAGATATCAAGAGAATCCAGGCATAGAGCACTGGAAGATGGTAAAGAAAGCATTGCGTTATGCGCAAGGCACGAAGGACTACATGCTAACATACATGAGATCTGATTCCCTAGAGATAAAAGGGTATTCAGACGCAGATTTTGCGGGGGACAAAGATGGTAGAAAATCCACGTCAGGATAAGTATTCACCCTCGCTAGGGGAGCTATTTCGTGGAAAAGCTCCAAACAGTCAACAGTTGCATCATCCACGATGTATGCAGAATTCATAGCATGTTTCGAAGCCACGGGGCAGGCGATATGGCTAAAGAAATTTGTACCCGACTTGAAAGTTGTAGATTGTATTCACAAACCACTAAAGATGTACTGCGACAATCAGCCCGCGTTATTTTACGCTCACAACAACAAGTCAAGTAATGCTGCCAAAACAATAGAGATAAAGTATTATGTTGTGAAAGATAAAATCCAGAATCAAACTATAAGTCTCGAGCATATAAACACAAAAGATATGCTTGAGGATCCGCTAATAAAAGGCTTACCACCCAATGTGTTCAAGGAACACTTAGCCGGCATGGGTTTAAGGGAAGGCCTTATGATTCCTGGATAGGCCCAAAAGGAACAGAATTTGTTTCTGAACAAAACGTATGTTGTAGCTGTATGATTCTACCGGCATTTAAGCTGTGACGATGAAACTTGCTCTATGTACCAATATGTGATGAAACAAATAAACTAGAATGTATAAGGTTAAAAGTAAAGTAGAGATCAAGGGGAAGAATGTTAGGTTGATCTCTCCCGTGTGCGCCCAACGGCCCAACGGACCCCTGATCCGCGTCCTGATCGGGGGCGCCCAACCACAATTTGGTTGACGGACCCCTGTCACGCAGCGCTACATAAAGAGGTGGGGGCCGGCGACACGCAATACGAGGTTCACCACGTTGCCAGGCTCCCCACCGGAAACCCCGATCCGATCTAGGTCTAGCGCTGACAGTGACGGGAAGCTCCGCCGCCGCCACTGCCCACACGTCGCCGCCATCCACTCCCTGCCATCACCGGCCACCGTCACCATGGCCGGTACCGGGAGTTCCTCATCTGCACCTGAACAAGGTAGGTTCATCGGATCTCCTAGCCCACTCCGATCTAAGGATCTATCAGGTGGCACCTCCATGTGTGAGTGTGACGTTCATGTGCCGAGAAATCAAATTAGTAGGTGCAGCATATTATCATCATCAAATAAAGGCAAACGGATCAATATCACCGACATCCGACAGTGCAGTGTGCTGTTCTGAGCGCACCAATGGTGCCGTGTAAGCAGGGGCACACACAGTATATACGTACCTTGGAAGTATGTGCAAACTGGTTGAGCCCTTACCTCCATGAGACCGTCGACGTCGGCCACCGTGAGCTGCCACTCGCCGTCGCCGGAACCAAACGCCTCGCCGCACCCAGCCCAGTCCTCCCACGCCGCCACCTCCTCCTCGCCGACGCCCACATACTCCATCCCGACCACCCTGCAGCCGAACCTGATGCAGTCGAGCACGCCGAAGTGGCGTGTGTAGGCGTCGAGGTAGTCGGCGACCTGGCGGTGGTCCGGGAACACCTCCGTGACAGACTCCGGCCACGGGAAGTCGGAGTACTGGAACATGGGCCGTGGCGTCTGGAGCCTGGTGCACTCTGGTGCGTGCGCCCACACGCCGCCGAGGACGGTGTCCGCCTCGAAGACGGCCGGCCGACAGCCGCGCTCCAGGAGGTGCTTGCACGCCGCCAGGCCACTCAGGCCGGCGCCGACGATGGCCACCCTCTTCTTGTCCATGGCTGACCTTGTTGTGTGCGTGCGACGGTGTCACGGACTCACGCTAAGAATGGCGTCCCGCTGTGATGGCTAAGCGTGGTGGTGTTGATAGCTAATCAAGCTCTGTGTTGGGCTGGTGGCATAATGAACGAGTTTTCCTCGTCGCACCATTGCCGCCGTCTCTTTCGATGGCTTGTACACTGGATCCAGAACCACCGGTGTTAAGAAAATATCTTATATATCGCGAAGAGATTTTTTTTCACTATATTATTGGGATATAAATTAATTAGGATCATCCCACTAATTTAGACTCTAATATAGCCGTCCCACTATTTTTTTACGAGAACCTTCCAATCTATTCATTTTCAATCATGTGAGTACAACGAACATTAAAAATAATAAAACATTCAGATTTATAGACCACCTAGCGACGGACTACAAGCACTGAAGCGAGCTGAAGACGCGCCACCGTCATCGCCCCCCCCCCCCCCCCCCCCCCCCCTTGCCAAAGCCGGACACAACTTGTTGTAGTAGGCAGTCGGGAAGTCGTCGCGTTAAGGCCCCCATAGGACCGTCAGAACAACCACCTCCGCTGATGAAGAGAAGTTTAGATCGGAAGGATCCAACCTAAGGACACTGGAACAAAGACGAACAAATCCGTGCAGATCCACCATAGATAACCATCAACCAAATCCCACAAGATCCACCGGAGACACACCTCCACACGCCGTCCGACGGTACTAGACGCACCACCGAGACGGGGGCTAGGCGGGAGAACCTTATTCCATCTTCAAGAAGCCGTCGCTGTCTATCCTAACAAAACTTGAAGAAGCACCTAAAAACGGAGCCCTCCTGCCGGCAAGGGCCAGGATCCAGCATGCACCCATGGCCCTAAGGCCACAGGAGAAGTGGCAGATAGGCTGCGCCACTGACAGGAGGCGGAAACCCTAGCTTCTTATTATTGTGTAAACGCCTATTTCTCTACCTTCTAGTCATCCCACTAATTGAGTATATACCAACCTAGGAGAGTCATCCACTACATTATTAGTGGGATGACCATATTAGAGATTGTTTTCACTATATTATTATGACTCCTATATAAATTAGTGGGATGACTCTCCTAAACATGCGGGGTATCATCTAGTTCATTTAGCTCTTCTCATTGTAACTTAAGGCTCTCTTCCGCGTGGAAAGCTATTCTGAAGGTAAAAAAGTACTATATGGCCGGCAGAAAAACAGAAATCATCCGGTGTCCATGGGTGCACTGCCCCATCCCTCTATCTGCCGTTCATTCACCCCATACCATCCAACGGTGACCCCTTAAAAACCGTCATTGGTATTGTACATTCATCTGAAGCAGAAGTACAAATAGGAGAGTCATGGTAGCAAGCCAGAAGCTAGACAAGTGAATGCAATAGATGCATGCAGCAAGAGTAACGAGCAATGCTTTGGCTAGGACTCTAGCACACGTGCAGGGCTATATGGAGTAGCTTCAACCGTTCAACAGAGAGTTTTTCGGTGCGATAATATGGTATGTTTTGCCTGGTAATATATATGAATTTTTCTTGCAAAATTTTCCGAACATATTGTTCTTGCAAACTCAGCAGAAGATTCCCTTGCAATTTTTTCTTGCAAAATTATTCTTACACAGTTTACTTGCAAAATGCATATCCTCTTGCAAATTTTTGTTGCATAAATTTTCTTACAAAATAATCTTGCAAAATGCAGGTTTGCTTGCAAAAATTTATAGGGCCAGTAGATGATAGATATGCAAGTCAGATTGCCAGTACACGTAGCAGCTATCTCCCATCTAACTTGTGGGGTACCGTACATGCAGTGTACCAGCTCCTGCAAGGCTGCAACATATGTACTACAATGAAGCTTCTTTACCTATTTCATGCTATTATGAACTGGTATACTTACTTAGGGCCTCACCGTCGGATTGGCATCCAACGAACCACAAAAGTGGGGCACCGAACCCCGTAGTCACCAGATCCACACTCGTAGAAAAATCATGCTAAACTCTCACAACATTGCCAGGTTGTGGACGGATCTTTTGAACAATAATGCCTCCTTGTGTATTAAGTTTCCGTTGCTGTTCAACATTTGCAATATACAAGATTCATTGTCTCAGAATGAGGGGTGATCAACATTGACAGTTTCTTTCATAGACGTCTTCACCCCCCTTTGTTGGAGGAGTGGGTAGAGATGCGAAACTTAATAAACTCTTTTATTTTGCGAATAGCTTAATAAACTCTTGGAGCTTAATATATGAGTTGCCTGACCAGATCAGGTGGGGTTTGGGCCCTAGAAAGAGCTTTACTACCAAGTTTGTGTACGAATACCTTGAAACAATTTAAAACACTGTGGGTTGTGATTTCAGATGGATTTGGAATGCAAGGATACCTCTGAAAATTTAGATTTTTCTTTCGCAATTATTTCAAGACGCAGTGCTGACTAGAGACGTGATGACCATGCGCAATTGGGCTGGTAACCCAAAATGCTCATTTTGCAATGATAGAGAGACCTCTCAACATCTATTCTTCCTTTACCGAGTAGCCAGAGTAGCATGGCATACTGTTGGCTCAGTTTTGGGTACTAATCTCCGTCCAAATAAAATTTGGCAGTATTACTCATGATGCAGCCAAATTCTATACATTTGGTCTTGCTGCAGTGTGTTGGGCAATCTGGAATTGCTGTAACAAAGCAACCTTTGAATTAAAATGCCCAGGTTTCTGTGTCATGTGGTGTTTTCTGCTTGTGTATTTCTCTGGGAAGGATTGCTGAAAGGTGAGGATCGGGAAGCAATGGTATGTGGTGCGCGGCCGCTCAGCTGGAACAACAGAGCGACTATGATGAGAATTTATGCAGCTGCTGATGACACGACGGAGACCCGAAGCTTCACTGGCTGCATCATTCGTAGTCTTTTGCCTTGTAGACTTTGGGTTTGCTGGTTACTGCCCCTGTGTATGTAGTTTGGTTGCCTATATATGCTCCCTTGTGAGCGTCCCCTAAACCCGTTTGAACTCTTCCTGCCTTTTGGGTAGTTTGCTGATAGGTGCCGTCGGGTTTTCACCCTATAGCAAGTGTTTCGACGACGGACACTTGCAGTGGGTTTTCTGGCGATGCACTGAACTCGCTTTCCCTTTTCTTTGTTTTCTTTAAACTTGGTCGGAGGACGAATGGTTGTATTTTCATTATGCTTATATAATGGAAGGGGGTTATGCCCTGTTCAAAAAAAGAAATCTTTGTCTTCTTATATAATAGAACTCAGAGCATAGCAAGTTGTAACTCGTTAAAAAAAAGAGACAAAATTTACTCACAATTTAATTTAATCGAAGAATTAAATGAATAACAGGGTTTTTTTTTTGAGAAAATGAATAACAGGCTGTTGAGTTAGCCGTGGCATCATCCGGCGCAGAGGCTCCTGGCCTGGACACTGATGCACCCGTATCACCATGACAATCTGACTCCTTAATGCTCCCTTTGATCGAACAATCGGTTGTTTCCATTTGGAGATAGCTTTTGCATGTCCTGCTCGCTGGCCGTGCGTGTTTGGATGTGCACAACACACGATGCTCCAAGATTTGCATGCGTTGGATCCCTATTGCCTCCCAAGCCTAGCTACCAGGATCATACATGGAGACTTGCCCCCCAAGCCAAGCAGGTGGAGGATTGCCTCCCAAGCCAGGTGGAGGCGCCCCACCTCCCCAACTAACATGGGAAAGGGTGTGGGGGGCGCACCATCCCTTAGTGGGCTGGTTTTCCCCTTCCCCTTTGGCCCATGAGGCCCTCCAACACTTGTCGGGCCTCCCGAAACACCTTTCGGTCATGCTGGCCATAGCCTGGTACCCCCGGAACACTTCCGAACACAAATACCCTTCGTCCAATATATCGATCTTCACCGACGGACCATTCCGGAACTCCTCGTCACATCCGGGATCTCATCCGGGACTCCGAACAACATTCGTTAACCACATACTAATTCCCATAACAACTCTAGCATCACCGAACCTTAAGTGTGTAGACCTTACGGGTTCGGTAATCATGCAGACATGACCGAGACATCTCTCCGGCCAATAACAAACAGCGGGATCTGGATACCCATGTTGGCTCCCACATGTTCCACGATGATCTCATCGGGTGAACCACGATGTCGAGGATTCAATCAATCCCTTATACAATTCCCTTTGTCAATTACGTTACTTGCCCGAGATTTGATCGTCGCTATCCCAATACCTCGTTCAATCTCGTTACCGGCAAGTCACTTTACTCGTTCCGTAATGCATGATCCCATGACTAACTACTTAGTCACATTGAGCTCATTATGATGATGCACTACCGAGTGGGCCCAGAGATACCTCTCCGTCATACGGAGTGACAAATCCCAGTCTCGATTTGTGCCAACCCAAGAGACACTTTCGGAGATACCTGTAGTGCACCTTTATAGCCACCCAGTTACGTTGTGACGTTTGGTACACCCGAAGCACTCCTACGGTATCCGGGAGTTACACAATCTCATGGTCTAAGGAAATGATACTTGACATTAGAAAAGCTTTAGCAAACGAACTACACGATCTTGTGCTATGCTTAGGATTGGGTCTTGTCCATCACATCATTCTCCTAATGATGTGATCCCGTTATCAATGACATCCAATGTCCATGGTCAGGAAACCATAACCATTTATTGACCAACGAGCTAGTCAACTAGAGGCTCACTAGGGACATGTTGTGGTCTATGTATTCACACATGTATTACAATTTCCAGTTAATATAATTATAGCATGAACAATAGACAATTATCATGAACAAGGAAATACAATAATAACCATTTTATTATTGCCTCTAGGGCATATTTCCAACAGTCTCCCACTTGCACTAGAGTCAATAATCTAGTTCACATCACTATGTGATTGTAATGAATTCAACACCCATGGGGTTTGATCATATCTCGCTTGTGAGAGAGGTTATTAGTCAATGGGTCTGAACCTTTCAGACCCGTGTGTGCGTTACAAATCTCTATGTCATCTTGTAGATGCAGCTACCACGCTCTATTTGGAGCTATTCCAAATAACTGTTCTACTATACGAATCCAGTTTACTACTCAGAATCATCCGGATTAGTGTCAAAGTTTGCATCGACGTAAACCTTTACGACGAACTCTTTTACCACCTCCATAATCGAGAAAATTCCTTCGTGCACTAGTTACTAAGGATAACCATGACCGTTGACCTGTGATCCATTCCTGGATCACACTTGTACCCCTTGACTGACTCATGGCAAGGCACACTTCAGGTGCGGTACATAGCATAGCATACTATAGAGCCTACGTCTAAAGCATAGGGGACGACCTTCGTCCTTTCTCTCTATTCTGTCGTGGTCAGGTCTTGAGTCTTACTCAATACTCACACCTAATAACACAATCAAGAACTCCTTCTTTGCCGATCTATTTTGAACTCCTTCAAAATCTTTTCACGGTATGTGTTCATTTGAAAGTACTATTAAGCGTTTTTGATCTATCCTTATAGATCTTGATGCTCAATGTTCAAGTAGCTTAATCCAGGTTTTCCATTGAAAAACACTTTTCGAATAACCCTATATGCTTTCCAGAAACTCTACATCATTTCTGATAAATATGTCAACAACATATACTCATCAGAAATTCTATAGTGCTCCCACTCACTTCTTTGGAAATACAAGTTTCTCATAAACTTTGTATAAACCCAAAATCTTTGATCATCTCATCAAAGCGTATATTCCAACTCCGAGATGCTTACTCCAATCCTTAGAAGGATTGCTGGAGCTTTGCATACTTGTTAGCATCTTTTAGGATTGAAAAAACCTTCTGGTTGTATCACATACAACCTTTCCTCAAGTAAATTGTCGAGGAAACAATGTTTTGACATCCTATCTGCAAGATTTCATAAATAATGCAGTAACTGCTAATATAATTCCAGCAGACTCTTAGCATCGTTATGAGTGAGAAAGTCTCATCATAGTCAACTCCTTGAACTTGTCAGAAAACATCTTAGCGACAAGTCGAGCTTTCTTAATGGTGAAACTTACCATCATTGTCCGTCTTCCTTTTAAAATCCATCTGTACCCAACAGCCTTACGACCATCAAGTAGTTCAAAAAAAGCACACGTTTTTCATTTCTAGTGATTCATAGCTTCGAATTAAACCAAGCTTGAGGAGGTATCTAGGTCATATACTAGCACATAATGTGTGCTAGTTGCTCTAGTTTTCAAATACTAGCACATAATCCTTGATTTATAGAGGGCCATGAGCATGAGGCACGCGTTGGTGGGTGCAGAAGCCTCGAGAGTGATCTCTTCCATTATCTCACAACAGTCCAATTACTTCTTACCTACCTTATGTCCTTGAACTTTATTATAGCTCTCATTCATGCATGCCTGGCATATATATTCTTTCTTTGAAAAATGTGCAATTGAAGATTTGGCACTTGGAAGTGTCAATTCAGATCAAGGGGAGGACAATGTTGATTGGTCGGCATTGTTTCTACAATATTCAACATGTGTAACATCATGTTACTTGTGTCCGAGTATCGTGCTAAGGGTTTAGGCTGTTATATATTACTTGTCATATCAATAGTTCCATTAGAACGTCTGTTCTTCTAGCTATAGATCCCGTTTGGAACACAAGAACTTAAAATGTAGTAGTAGGAAAAACACATGACCGAGATGTCATGTAATCTAAATTTCTCCTGGAATCTAAAACACTTGAATACTCCAACATGGTCACTTTGGATACCTGGTAGGAAAAACTCAGGAAATGTAGAAACAAATGGAGAAAACATAAGGTAAGACATCGTGTTTGTTTTCCTCCAAAATTCCATTGGAATTGCCTCATTCCGTAGGAATCTTGGTAAGCCATTCCTTTGTTCCAAACGGCACGTTGTTTTTTTAATAAGAATTCAATACTTCAAAATTCCTAATAGATATTGGAAAACAAATCATGATTGTTAAAGACTACGATGACATAATGATTACATAAATACAAGAACCACAATCTATTTTCTCATACAAGTAACATTGTTCATTTTTAGATTGATTTTCAGATGGCACCATCACAACACTATGAGCCATTCAAAGTTTACATCTGGGAGTGCGGTTTTTTCATGGCAAGAAGATTGATTATGCACTTGCATCAGACAGAACTACACCTGTGTAGAATCTCCTGCAAAAAGAATTAAAGACGAAGTGTACTAGGAGTAACCAATTTCGCATCAATATTTGTATCTTTCTACCCAAAGCTTAAAATTAATGGGCTATCCAGATCCAAACCCACAAAGCTGGATCAGATTCTAAAGGAACGGATCACATACAAGCATGGACCCTAATCTTCAAGCTGGGCGCCGGATGACCGGATGACAAGGACATGGTGAGCAGGACAGATGGACTGCAGCAGCCAGGTGTTGGGGCTATCAAATTTTTCGTTCATTCCAACCCCGTCGAGCAAGGGGAGGAGCATGATGTCCAGCTTCTCCTCCCCGCATCCGCCGACTGAGAGAAAATATGTCAATACGCCATGCATCCCCATCCTTGAACTGCCAATGGCAGGGGTCCTCGCAACGCCGGCGCACCTTATTTTTCTATATTCTAAATGTGTTCTTCATAGGCAGCATGGTAGTGCGGTGGTTTCAGGCTTTCTGACCCAGGGAGTATAACTAATGCAGGTTGAGGATTGGTGTCGCTGCCCCCAACACAGCTTGCAGATATGTGCCCTTTTGTTATTCTGGTGAATATGGCACGGTTGTAATTGCATGTTGGACTGGCATACCTACATGGTCCTCCTGATTTGCAGGCTGGCGTAACAGCCGCCCTCTGTTGGTGGACCAAGGAATCATGACGGCCGTCGTGGTTTTTTTTGCTGAGCCATGGCTCAGAATGTCGGTAGGAATTTATTCCGTGGAACAAAAAACTCACTTTACGGCATGGGATTTGTTGTGGCGACATCTAGGGAAGCATGTGACTCCATTGCCAGCGATGCAAAACTTAGTGCAGCCAATCAAAATGTAATGCAAAAGCAATTATTTTTAAGCAATGGAAATCTGGTAGTATGTTTATTTGCTTCCCGTTTGTGTTTTTGACCTCACCAGGTTTCCTCTTGTGGAGGTGGGTGGAAGTCAACCATCCATGGATCTGCCGGGTTGCGGGGCGCGGCGTCTTTCCAGGCCATGGAATGAGCGCAGGCCGGCGTGGGATGGGAGACAGGAGAGCTCGCCGCAGCTGTCTGAATTGTCAACCGGCAAGATGAACCCTTAGGCACCAGGGTGGACTAAGAGGTGCGTTTCTAAATCAGAACAGGCATGTATCATTTCCCTTGCGCTTAGTATGCAGAAAATGTTGGAATGAAGGTAATGAAGCCTTAGTCGATCTGTGAGAGCAATGAAAAATTGTATTTGCATTGTTTGTTCTGGAATCTTTTGCGATTTGGACCGTTCATCGTAATGCTGTTATGAAGGTGGTCTTACCAATCTCTTGAACCTACAAAAGTGAGGAGATGTACATAGGGTTTGAGGGGCGTTGGTATCATGATTGATCTGTAGTAGTGTTTTGGGCCAGTACGGTACATCTATTTAAGCTCTATGCGAAGGTGATAGTGCTGAAAATTGTTGGGATCGGCAATAAGTCATGAGCACAGGAAATTGTTACAGTTGAACTGGTCATCTTTTTGCCGTGGCAAGTTGGCTGTAGCAATCTGTGCATTTATAAATTATAGGAATGCACGCAGGGGTTGGCCATGAGTTCAAACTATGATTGTTCTTTGGTACTACTACATTATACAAACTAGTGGAGTTTATGCAAGAAAAATAATGGTAGGTTATGATTTGCGTAACATACTGGTAAATTAGTTATACTACTGCCTTACATTTGTTTCTTCATGCCATGTTGTTTTTCTGGGGCGACCTTTGCTGCAATTTTCCTTTGTGCATAGACGACTTGTTAATAGCTATTCTTCTGGTGCCTTAAAACTGATGTAACTTAGTTTCTTTTATGTACCCATGAGGGCCGTCATGGGCTCCATCTGCGCCCTCTTGCTGGCCTTTGATGCGGCGCCTCGGCCTCCCATAAAGGACCGGGAGCTTGCAGCAGCAGCATCTCTGACCCTTCCCGACGAGTTGCAGGTCCCAGACGAGGTATGCCCTCCTCTCCTTGTATAATGATGCAAATATTTGTTTCTTTGTTCATAGGTCTTCTTCCCAATGTAGTTTTTTTGCTTGGCTGTTCTATCAATGGAGGAGAAACATGTTTGTTTATGAGCTCTATAACTGATGTTCGTATTCAAGAAAGTGCCGCTGGCTGGCTCTTGCTAGCTTGTGGTGTGGCTGAAGAAGGACGGAAGTCGGCGATGGCGAAGCCCCAAGGCATGATGATAGATGGAGCCATTGGTTCTCGTCAGGATTAGTTTAGTTGGTTCTTTTGAGAATTCCTGCTTGGTTGTGTTGGCATGTTGGATGCATTTGGATGGAGTAGGTATGTAGTAGCTCTTGAGCTCATACATCCTAGTATTGATGGATGATATAGGATGAGGAAAAGCACACAAGTTGTTGTATTTATACTCTCAACAATATATATGATATATGGTACCTTTACAACACGCTTCTCAAATTATTGGCCACCTGTTATGCTGCCAAAATTTCAAGCAAAATTCCTTTCCGACTTGTCAAAATTTTGTCCTTGTTTGTATGAAAACAGGAATGTGAGGGTGCAAAATGCAAAATGTTAGGGTCCGTTTTGTGAAGTTTTCAAACTCTAGGGTGGGTTATTACTGGAAATGTGTCTTGTCCTTGACCGGTATTTCTTTCCTTTTTTTCGAGGGAAATGCTATCACGACGGTTTTTGAATTAGCTAGTTTTCCAATTCAGGATTTTTTTAATTATTGGATTTTTTTAGTTCTTATTTTTTTTTTCAAATTCACAAATAGTTTTTGAATTCCGGAAGTTTTTTTTCCACATTCATGAATAATTTTCCCAATTAGCAATTCAGTTGCAATGAATATCTAGCTAGACCACACCAAATCAAGATCTAACTAAGATGTGTCTGCTTTGTTGAGGCCGATGGCATTTCATTTGGAAAGCAATACCCCCCCCCCCCCCCCCCCCCCCCCCCCCCCCGCGGCAAAATAATGAGGTTTATCAAGCTTTGACCAACAATCAACTCAATACTATCACGCAGAGCTGGTGGCACAAAATTGACACTATTAGATTAACATTCAAAAGCGATCTCTTGTGGATGTCTTTTCTCACCGTTACAAAACATCGCATATTTCCAAGCAGATCTTGAATCTGGTCAATCAAAAATAATGCGTTGATGTTTCTCAACAGAGGGGCCGAGGGAGTAACATCGAACAACAGTTTTCCCATCTTATCATGCATGGGGCAATAGACTGTCCACAAGGATCTACAGATACATGAATTATCTACGTTATAGCAGTACAGGATCAAATCTGCGTCAGGTCACACAACTCGGCGCAGCTCTGCTGTGTTGAGTGCGAACTTACGGTGTTGTGACAACACGGATGGAACTACCAGGCTTTCCTTTTTCAGGCCAGCTACCTCATCGAGGAAAGATGGGTTTTCCTTGGCTCCACTGAGTACCGCTTGAAAGATCTGTAGTGGATCCCCATGGCTGACAATAAGAACAGCAGAGCTGCATACAGTTAAACATACAAGTCAGCTCCAGCGTGATATACAGAAGCACAGGTAAAGAAATGTTAAGCTGTAACTTGAACAAGTCATGCATCAAATCAGCATGGAACTATTACAACTTCAGCATTCTGGACTACTAGTTGATAGCTTGGCCAAGGCAGCTCTGTAACGTAATTCCTCATGTTTAAGTACTTATCTACACTCAATAGACTGTGTAAGGTAATAGTATAAATTCTGGACAAAAAGATCACTACACTACTATACGGGTGACTATATGTGATGCTATAAATGACATTGGAGTTTCATATAGCTATCAGCTGCTCTATTATTAATCATGCTCTAAGCGTTACGTATTCATGTATTTGAGCCTTTCTCTAGTCTGAGGATGGTTGTATTACACGTCCGCAATAGTACAAGGACCAAACGTGTAACTTAGGGCATTTTCAAAGCGGATCCTCAAGCCTCCCGCAAGCATCCGGACCATGCTGTCCGGACGCCAGTTTGTCACCCAACACGATCCTGTATCAAACCGGACGTACTTTTTCGGGTAAATCCAAGATAAACGTAAGGGAGCTTTATGGGAGAATCAAAATCAACCGTGTACCCTTCGCTCTTCGTTCCGATGGCATGGCAATTAGCATTGGCGTTTGGCGGAAGCTACTAAAACTAGCATGGGCATTTGGCTCAAGCTACTAATTAGCATGGGCATTTGGCGGAAGGTTTGCCCTAGCGCAACATGCATTTGACGGAAGCTACTAATTAGCATGGGCAATCTACTAATTAGCATAGGCATCTGGCGGAAGGTTTGCCCTAGCACAACATACATTTGGCAGAAACTTCACTTTGGTGGTGTTTGATTCTCTAGTCCTAAGACTTTTTCTAATTTCTAGAACTTTTTGAAAAAGACTCTTAAGAAAGTGCTTTTAAGAACTTTTAGTAAAAAGTCTCAAAAAAGTCCCCCCTATTTGGTTTGCTAGGGATTTTTTTTAATCCTAACATAAAAAAGTCCCTGAAACCAAACACCCCAAAGGTTAATCATGCAAGTGCTTGGCGGAAGCAAACTTTACTCCATGCATGCAAGTGCTTGGCGTTCGGCGGAAGCTGCGGAAGCCTTTCTTCAGGCTAGCTAGTAATCCATGGATTAGTAGCATAGTGAATCACATGTATTTCAAGGAAGGTGTTTAGCGACGGATATTTACGACTATGGTTGAATGGCCGGTTTCCGCATCCATGTCCGTGAACTGATCTCCCTATTAACGAACGGATGTGAGAGAAAATTTTCAGGTCGTTGTTGGAGATGCGCTTTCTGTCCAGAGTGCATCTTATAGGTGTGTGTTCCTGCCTGTCTTGCCCGTGAGCACGCCGATCAAGTAAGCTCCAGAGTAGGCAGGGACCAGCCCAGGTGGTCCCGGGCATGCATGGTGGTACATGCGTGTCGGCGCGTGCTATTTTCGCTTGCCCATGCGGCTAATGTCTCGTGTGTCGTGTCTTACTTACGGGGCCGTACGAGCCACGTTAGATGCGTAATACTCCCTTCATAAACTATCTATAAAAGAGTTTTTTTACTGATCTAAATGCTCTTATATTAATTTATTTATGAAGGTAGTAGTAACAAACAAAAGACAATCTAATCGATATTACAGCTAGTTCGGCGTCAAATAATTCTGGACGGAGGTAGTATTTGCTAGTTTGCATCAAGATAGCAGATGCGTCAGTCGATCTCCCAACAGAAGATGGTGAGACATAGCACCGAGACGGCGCCACAGACGTCTTGGCAACCTGCAACGTCCGGTGGTGAGGCCGAGCCAGAGGCGGCATTCTTGGACATTGTACCCGGCCACAGGAGGCGAGTCCAAGGGTTGATGGTCGGGGTGGTGGCCGGGCTGGATGAGAACGCCAGGATGGATTGTGTTACAGGGACGACTGAGGCGGCCGTGGGTAGTGGGCGGATATTGACGGACCTAAATTGTTAAATTCTTCTTTGGTACTCCCTCCATCCGATATTACTTGTCATCAAAATGAATGAAAATTGATGTATCTAGAACTAAAATACATTTAGATACATCTATTTCAATGACAAGTATTTCTGGATGGAGGGAGTAGCTGACATATAATCGCTTTAATTAGCTCCCTTGTGTAGAGAGACTCAACAATGGAATTTTGTCCTGACATTGACGGGCTCGTCTACTAGCCTCCCTACTAGAATAATAAACCATCGACATGCATATATGTAGCGGCACTATCATGCCCACAAATGGCGGCAGAGTATCCTGACCACAAATGGAAATCAATCACCACGCACATATATATGCAACTTGCTAGCTGGCCAACATGCACGTCTGAGACCGACAACATACCTACACAAATGTACGTACTCATCCCCTTGTTCCAAACGCAGCACTGTACAAGTCACAAGCTACGTACCAACCTACTCTCGCATGTATGATGGGCGTGGTTCCAAATTTATAGTACTCCACCAATTGACAAGCCACCAACCTAGCTACTTGGCTACTCACCTCCTTCCAAATTCAGCTTGTCTCCGTTACCTAACAGTGAGTGAGGGAGTGTACACAAGATCGATGCAGCTATTCACGTACGTACAAACAAGGTAACATGCATGCATGCCGGCAATGTGTGGACGTAGCACACAGCTATGCTTTCTTTGGGCTGTTGTTGGGCGCAGCTACGCTAGCTATGGAGTTGATGCATTATAGATAGCTTCGACTTGGAGTCTTGAACACAACTGCAAACAAGCATGCATGCATGCCCCCGCAACGCTCTCTAGCTGCTGGTGATCCAACTCGGAAGCTTAGCAGGATTCAGGGGCGCTTTGCGGTTGATCTTCTTTTGCTGGTTCAATCAAGTCAATGTAAGCTCACTATTTTTCTTGTCATTGTCGATCAATTTGGCATCCGCACGCATTAGCTAGTGTGTCTTTTAATTTAATTTGTTTACCATGCGTAGCCATATATAAAGCCCCTTTTCTACAACGGGTTTTGTTACCCCCACTTTTGGTATGGGTTGCGTACAATCTACTCCCTCCGTCACAAATTGGATGCAATAAGGTCTTATATTATGGGACGGAGTGAGCAGTAGGGAGTATCTAGCATATTTATGAGTATGTCACGGTCTCCTCCATGATTCTAAGAATTTCATCACAAATTCAGCATAGATCAATTAATTCCTTGTAGTGGGAGTGACGCCATTGCATGCGGTCTCCTCCATGCTAAATACCTATATCGTGACATCTTCTCCCCTCTCGTTACCGATCAATGAGCCACACTAGATCTTCCCACACACCATCCACCCTTGCACACCCCGCCACCACTTCTTGTACCCATGCTCCAGCAAGTTCCGTAGCCACTCTGCATAGCCCCGCAGCCTCCTTAACCGCCTCTTTACATGATGGCACTCCTATGCCCCTCCTCGTGCCACCTCTCAAACTCCTTGTTCAGGGATAAGGGAAGGCAAAGGAAAAGTTTGAAAAAAAATCACACGTTAATGTATAGACTTCAGTGTTAGTAAAACCTGTGTTGAGAAACATGGGCTACTACCGAAACTAGAAGCAATTTTTTTAATGGTTGTAGAAGGGGCGCAGAGCATCTCCAACGGGCCCTCAAATCCATACCTACTAGGGTGTTACGGGGGCTGCCCTAGTATCACCTGTTGGATTACCAGTACCAAAGGAGGTGATTTTGCATATCCAAATAATTTCCACTTCATTCCACATTTTTGTATAAAAACTATATTCAACTCTATTTTCTTATCACAATAAATCAAATAATTGTGTTTCCAGCTACACATAATTCAACATCATTTCATATTCATAAATTTGAAATTAAATTAAAAAATCAAATTCATATTAAAACATAGTATATGGTCAAAATGCACGTAATATATGTCACAGCGGCAGCAGCTTCTTGCATTCTGGGCGACGTTCATATTAAAACATAGTATATGGTCAACAACATCTCTGCCTGCGACGACACTATGTCACAGCGGCAGCAGCTTCTTGCATTCTGGGCGACGTTCCTCCTGCACAATCTTGGTGGCCCAGACAACATGAGTGCCTTATCCCTGGAGGACAGTTCGCTCTATAGGCGCGAAGCACCACTGGTCCTCTCACGGGTTGGTGGAGCGATCTATTTCCTGTACAAGCACTTGCACACCGGTAGCGGCGGCGGTGCTTTGATCACGGCGTCAATCATGGTTTTGGTTGTTGGCGCTACCAAGTATGCAGAGAGGGCGTGTGCGCTATGGCAAGGTGACTTGGGCAAAATCAGGGGCTCCAGCAACAAGAAGCAATCAATTAGATTCTTCACTGCTTTTGATGGCTTGGAGCCTTGGACTATGGCTCACTGATCAGAAAAGGAATGGATGGTAAGCTGGACGATGAGGAAGCCTTGATTGTCGCACACGGCATGCTCCGATTCTGCAAGCGTGCCATGGCTGATTCTTCAGTCTACACAGAGCCACCTGACAAGGGTGCCATGGTTGATTCTTCAGCCGACACGGAGTCACCTGACAATGACTACGACCTTGATACAAGCAGAAAAATATTGGATATGAAGTGGGGGAACATGTGCAGTGTAGTGGAGATGGAGCTCTCACTCATGTACGACATCCTCTACACCAAGGCCAGCATCATCCACACCTCAACTGGAGTTGGGTACATCATCTGCATCGCCTCGCCGCTTGCCATTGTCGCCGCCACTGTGCTCTTTGGGTTCTACTACAACAAAGAAGGCCAAAGCCTACCGGATGTGATGATCACATATACCTTGCTGTTAGCAACCCTCCTCCTGGATACGAGATGGCTGTTGAGTGCACTTGGGTCGATCTGGACGCATGCTTTCCTGCAGGCCAGCAGGCCATGTCGATGGCTTCGACATGCCGTTTTGTGCTCTGGGAGATGGCTCCAGCTCCGCCATTTCGTTGTTTCTCTGGATGTTCGGAGGCTGCGCCTCACGGGTTCTCCAAGGAGTGCAAGCAGCTACAGAAGGTGGTCGGGCACTATTGGGAAGTACAGCTTGCTGCAAGAGTGCACTCGGAAGATCAGTGTTTGCGGCAAAGCAGCAAAGGTGATTGGATTGGGAGATATTTGGAAGGAATACCAGCACTCCAGAGGAGGACGTAAGCTCTCAGATGATGTCAAGGAGGCGGCGTTCACAAGGGTTAGGGAAGTTCTCAGGTTAACATACGAAAAATACAAGGATGGCATCTACTCCATGAGGGACATCACAACAAGCTGGGGTCAGGTGACAAAGGAGATTTATACGAAGAAGAATGTCCTGAAGGCTGAGCAGAAGGAGGTCATGCTGGGCTTTGGCCGTGAATTCCAGGAGGACATCCTTGTGTGGCACATCGCCACCAAAATTTTCCTCGTCCATGCAAAGAAGAAAGGGACCCTTGCCGACGCGATCGTTGCGCTGTCGGAGCATCTCATGTTCCTCATGGCCGTGAACCCGGACATGCTACCAGGCCTTGCGCTTCGCAGCCTGTACGAAACAACCCTCAAATATTTGCAGGGGGTATTGGTCAATGCAAACATTAGTCCCAGTCGGACAACTGGAGAGGAGAAGCTTGCAAGGATCCTCTACAAGAACAAAGACGGCCAGTGGGATTTCGATGGAAAAAAAATTCGTGGGCTGCTCAAAGAAGGGGCTAATATTGCGATGGTGCTGCTCAATGAGGCTGATAATTCGAACATGCAAGAACTGTTGGAGCTCGTCTTCAACATTTGGGTGGATAAGCTGTTGTATGCAGGCACCCGATGCAACAGGGAATCCCATGCCAAGCAGCTCGGCCATGGCGGTGACCTCACCACCATCGTATGGCTTATGGCAGAGCATGCTGGGCCGTTCCGGACCGGCGAACTTGGTTCGGATGTCGGCAGTGATGAGGGGAAGCCAGAGGATCGAAAAGAAGGCTGAAGAGAAACCGGAAGGAATGTACTATCCGTTTCCTCCACCGGCTGCATTTCCTCCGCCGTTTCCTCCGTCGGCTGCATACGGGATGCCAGAGCATCAGCCGAAGCTCGACAAACCAAAGGTAGCCACGGAGACTCCGGCCACCAAACCACCCCGAGCACGCCGTAAAAGGTATTATACGCTGTATCCAGTGTAGTGACGCCGATCGTTCTCACAGGAAAACAATGTATCTTCTACCTTAGTTTGGTATAAATTACCCATTCCTATCCCTTCTCCTTTAGTCATTATTATTTTTATTATTACGGTGCATCCTGGCCAATTATCTGCTTTATTTCGAACTTGGCGTGTACTATTGTCATATAATAATAACTCACGTCCTGAATTAGTCATCTTAGAATCTAAGATAACTAATTTGGGACGGATGTAATATTTTTGTAGTATTGGATAATCGTCATGGTTGTACGCACACCTCGAATTTATGTGTCTCAAGTCTCAACTAAAAAAAATAGAAAACTTTCGGCAAACAAGCTTCAAGGCCACGTACAAAATTTAAGATGCTCGCACCAAAATACTGCTACCTCCATTCTAAAATAGATGATTCTAGAAAGCATGCAGCTATTGTTCTTACTATTGGGCATTGGCTGTCAATATGTAAAAGTACTGTTGTGATTAATAATCGCTCTAATGGAATTAATCAACATCACTACGTCGTCTGCCGTACGATCCACGATGATATAAGTATTTATATTGCTAGTTACCTACCTGCTGCTGGTATGCACGATTCAAAACCTTCATTTCAAGTACGGTCCACTGCTATCTTTCATAACTCTTAAACTAGCACTGCCCTCTTTAAAATTTCTAATCAGCCTGATTGCTGTATTGTGCTCCATAGACATGATGGTCTAACAAATATATAATAAATTTGAGTCTCATTTCATCGTCTGGAATTTCAAGACATGCATTTTGTGAATCTCTCCTTTATCCATGTTGCCACAAGTGATGATTGATTGCTCTTGTTATCTCATGATTGATAAACGATGTGCAGTTTTGAAAATGGCTGCTGGCTGGTCTATCTTCTGCCCATCGACAAGCTTCTCCGATCCGCTGAGGATGGATGCCCACCAAGATGACTTGTCTCCCCCTCTGTTCGTTTCATATTCGATTTTGATTTGGCCGCCCTTCCCTTGCCTGATGCGGTCACTTCCCTCAAGTGTGAAGGTGCACCACTATGATGGTGATTCTTCTTCCACTCCGACCGACGCCTCTCGCCCTGCCTGCCATGATTTGTCTTCCTCCTGGGCTTAGGCATAGGCTCTGATATTTTGAGCAATGACGATTACTGAATTGTAGTTAACTGGAGATAGTGATGCTGGTCCGTAGAATCTTTATGGGCTTTTGGTTCTTTTTATTTATGCAGTCTACTGTTTTGTTCATGTTGTACAGCTAGAATAAACATAATCTCGACAGTTAATTTGGTTGGTACTATGTACACAGGAGATGTCAAGCTCAAGAGTTGCTTGATAGCTTGAATAATTTAAATACTCGATTTATTTTTGCTTGCTACCTAGCTGCTCCTTTGTTTCTGGATGCATTCCTTCCTAGGACATGATTTCTTCTTTTCCTTTTTTGGTTTGAGCTCAACACATGTCCTTCTTGTGCAGCAGCAGTAGTACAGTAGAAAGAGGAGAAGGGGTTCATTGAGGAGGCGCATGGTTCAAGGCTCTTCCACCTGCTGCTTGTTCGGCATCGGCTACAAAACGGCCATGGTGAGCTCCTCTCCTTCATCTTCTCCCCGTGTTCGTTGCCTGCTCTGACGATGCTTGTGGCCATTGAGCCACAGATATCGGGGTTTATCGTCATTGTCCCATTTTAGGGTTTTTATTTAGTTCTAAAGAAATTATCTCTAGTTTGTTTGGGCCTCCGCTGGAACCCCTCTCATACAAGTGTTTGTATCGCTACAAGTAACAACATTCGTCTCAAGTGAACTGCTTCACTTTTGCCCATGTATCATCATTGCAATTGCTAAGTAAATAAGCTGTAATTTGTTTGGACCCTCTCCTACAAGTGTGTGTTTGTATTGCTACAAGTAACAAGAGGCTTGCTCATGGATGACTACATTTGGCATAAGGGAACTGCTTTGATTTTGCCCATATGTATCATCATTTCAATTGAATTATCGAAGAGCTTTGCCATGCTTGTTTTTTGAATTATAACCGAGGTTTAGCTGTGTTGTATTCATTCATGGAAATTGTCTTTTTTTTCCTTCTAATAAAGAATTGAAAGCTACAGAATCACGTCCGAGTTTGCCCCATGTTTCACTAGATTACTTAAAGCTGATCGGTTGGTTGTTAAACTGGAAGCCCTACTTTCTTGGCACAAATCATTGCTCCTTACAATTGTCCATGAAATTTGACCAACTTGTGGATGCAAAGTCCCACCACACTTGTGCAAAACAAGTGCCTTGTACGCTTTACTATCTGATGATGCCCACCTTCACCACTGGCTGAGTGCACAAAGTTGACTGCTTGTGTTTAGCAGTATTTCATTTGTGATGAATTGGTTCCTTGAACTGCTATTTACACACATATTGGAGTACACAGTTAGTTTCCAGTCTTACAAGATGCCTCTTCTGTACATATGTATGTCAAGGATGAGACCCACATGATTTAGTATTTACTTCATAGCTAGCTAGCTGCTTTGTTGTTATGCTCCTGTCATGATAAAGAATGAATTGTTATGCTCTTCTTCTGCTCTCTGATCCCCGCCTTGTCTTTGTAGGTAGGAGGTGCAGCGCCCAGTGACCCGGATGACTCCAACAGCCAAAGGAAGCTCAAGTCTGCTCCTTCTCCCCTGGTAGAGAGAAGCCACCTCCTTGGGTTCCGCGTGTCTGCTCCGACCCTGCCAGCCCACGGAAGGTCCCCTCCCCCTCTCCTCTCTTTGTTCCGGTTCCATCTTGTTCTAGGCTGATTCAGTTTTTTTTCCTTTCTCTCTTTCTGATTTAAACATGAGCATCAGTAGATTCCGGTATCTATGTGGCTCACTAGTTGGAGCTTATTTTGGCTGCTATTAGGGAGGATTATTGTACAATTACCCAATGCAATGCCTTGTAGTTAGGTGTATCCTTCCAATGTTAATTAAATTAGTAGGTGTCCACCCTGCCTGCAAGTTTTGTGTCACTTCAAATCCTCCAAATTGGATATATTTCCACCCTGCCTGATTCACGAATGGTTTTGTTTTGCATGTCTGATTGGTCAATCCAGTAGTAACCTGCATATATTTCCAGTGAATTAGATTTTCTAATTTCTAGGTAATGAACAAATGCAGCAAGCTATCACTGCTACAAATGCATGGGAAAGCTATTGCCTTGAGAATTATGTGGGAAATTATAGTTGGTGGAAATATGGGGGGAAGCATCAAGTTTGTACAAATTAAATGAATTCCATTTATTCGTGGAGACATGTCACATGTATATCATGTTGATGATCTGCCTTGCTTGCATTGAGCCATAAAAAAGCTGCCAACTTTTGATTTTATATAAATATGACTGAATACACATAGGATGCACATCTGATGGGAGAAAATGGGGTGTTGTATGTTGATTTGTGAAATGTTTTGTTTGTCAATCCTAGTATCATGCATATATCTCCAATTAACTGGAATTTCTAGTTTCTAGGTAATGAATAAATGCAGTGAGCTATCACCGCTGCAAATGCGTGGGAAAAGCTAAACTACCTTGCTGGAAGTACGTGGGAAAGTGTTATTCAAGAAACTTTAGTTTCATGTTAATAGTGCATTATTTTATTATTGTAATAGGAATGTGTTCTTAAAATGATTGGTCAATCTTATACGGATTTTACGATATCCAGTGATTCGTGGGGATTATGTCACTTTTATATCCTCTTGGTGATCTGCCTTGCAATCATTTAGACATATAAAAGCTGCCTCCTTTCTCTAGAAATCCATATACTAAACTATGCCCACTTATTAGAAAAAAAAAATTAATATATGATGATGTAAAATGAATCCTCGATGCCTTCTTAAAAGGACTTCAGAAGCTCAAACCAATAGAAACTTAGTAATTAATCTGGTTGCAAAAGACTAAAAAATCCTAGGATTTATGGAGTCGCTGTTGGTTGCGTATAATGATGTGGTCTGCTTCATGTTCTAGCGCTACTGGTAGCACTAGTAGACAAAGATTATTCTTTTTGCGGCACACACCCAAGCCTTTTATTTTAACTAATTAACTATGTCTGTCCGCAGTTGTTCATTCTGGTTGTTTATGTTGTTTTCCCTTTGAAACAAACTGAGATTGGTTTATGTTCAATCAATTAACTTGTGAAGCCTGGGTCTTCAAGTTAAGTTCTGAAAAAAAAAACCAGTCAAGTGTGTGTGTGTGTGTGTGTGTGTGTGTGTGTAGCTCATGCTCTGTGTGTCCATGGGTTTCAGTGCTAAGTACATAAGCTTTAATTTGGTTGGGACCTCTCCTACAAGTGTGTGTTTGTTTGTATTGCTACAAGTAACAAAAGGCTTCACTTTTGCCCATATGATTGTGACATCATTGCAATTGAATTCTCAAAGAGCTCTCCCGTGTTTTCTGTATTATTATAAACTGAGGTTAGCTGCAATCTTGTATTGATTCATGGAAATTGTCTTCCTTTTTTCTTCTAAACAAGTGAAAGGTAGACAGGTCAAGGCCGAGTCTGCCCCATGTTTCCGCTAGAGTACTGCTGATTGATTGGCTCGCAATTGGCCATAAAATTTAACCAAACTGGTGGATGCAAAGTCCAACCACACTTGTGCAAAACAAGCGCCTTTTACACCTGTGCAAAGTCCCAACACATTTTAAGTCCCACCACACTTGTACTGAAAACTGATTTGCTTTTGCCCATATGTATCATCATTGCAATTGAGTTCTCAAAGAGCTTTCCTATGCTTGTTTTCTGAATTATAACTAAGGTTTAGTTGTGTTGTATTCATTCATGGAAATTGTCTTTTTTTACCTTCTAATAATAAATAATTGAAAGTTACAAACATCAAGGCTCATTTTGCCCCATGTTTTGGTAGATTATTTAAATCTGATCGGTTGTTGTTAAACTGTAAGCTCTACTTTCTTGGCATAAATCTTTGCTTCCTGCAATTTTCCATGAAATTTGACCACAACTGGTGGATGCAAAATCCCACCACACTTGTGGAGGTAGTACATTTTACTATCTGATGCTCACTTTCACCACTAGTTGAGTGCACAAAGTTGACTGCTTTTGTCTTGTAGTATTTTATTTGTGATGAATTGGATCCTTGAACTGCTACTTACACGCATATTGGAGTACACCGTTAGTTTCCAGTCTTACAAGATGCCTCAAAGTGGCTGATAAATCAAAGTGTTTGCAGCTATTTACTTACATTAAATACCAGATGCCTCTTTTGTACATATGTATGTCAAGGATGAGATCCACATGATTTAGTATTTACTTCATAGCTAGCTAGTTGCTTTGTTATTATGTTCTTTTCATGATAAAGAATGATTTTTACGCTCTTCTTCTTTTCATTGACCCCTGCCTTGTCTCTGTAGGTAGGAGGTATGTGGCCAGCGACCGAGATGACTCTGACAGCTAAAGGAAACTCAAGTCTGCTCCCCCCCTGGTAGAGAGAAAACTCCTTCTTTGGTTCCGCGTGTCTGCTCCGACCCTTCTAGCCCATGGAAGATCCCCTCCCCCTCTCCTCTTTCTGTTATGTTTCATCTTGTTCTAGGTTGATTCAGTTTTTCCCTCTCTCTTTCTGATTTAAACATGAGCATCAGCAGATTCTGATATCTATGTGTTTCACCAATTGGAGCTTATTGTGGCTGAGATTAGGGAGGATTATTGTAGAAATACCCATGGCAATGCCTTGTAGTTCGGTGCATCCTTTCAGTGTTAATCAAATTATTAGGTGTCCACCCCACCTTCAAGTTTTCTGTCGTGTCAAATCCTCCAAATGGATATATTTCCACCTATGTTTTTAAGGCGCCTAGGCATCGCTTAGGCGTCGAGGCGCCCCCCAGCGCCTTAAAGCAAAGCGTCGCCTTAAAAACATAGATTTCCACACTGCCTGATTTGTGAATTGTTTTGTTTTGCATGAATTAGATTTTCTTATTTCTAGGTAATGAGCACATGCAGTGAGCTATCACTGCTGCAAATGCCAGGGAAAGTTGTTGCCTTGAGAATTACGCGGGAAACTATAGTTGCTGGAAATATGTGGGGAAGCATCTTCCAAAAAACATCTTCATAGCACACTTTTATTGTTGTAATAGGAATGTGTTCTTGAAATAGATTGGTCGAGTTTGTACAGATTAAATGACTTCCATTTATTTCTGGGGATATGTCACATGTATATCATGTTGATGATCTACCTTGCTTTCATTGAGCCATAAAAAAGCCGCTGCCTTTTGAGTTTATATATAATATGACTGAATACAAGTAGGATGCACATCTGACGGGAGAAAAGTGGGTGTTGTATGTTGATTTGTGAACTGTCTTGTTTGCCAATCCAATAGTATCCTACGTATATCTTCAATTAACTGGAATTTGTATTTTCTAGGTAATGAATAAATGGAGTGAGCCATCACCGCTGCAAGTGTGTCGGAAAGCTAAAATACCATTGCTGGAAGTATGTGGTGAAGCGTCATTCAAGAAACTTTAGTTTCATGTTAATAGCACACTATTTTATTATAGTAATAGGAATGTGTTATTAAAATGGATTGGTCAAGCTTATATGGATTATACGATGTCTAGTGATTCGTGGGGATTACGTCACATGTATATCCTCTTGGTGATCTACCTTGCAGTCCTTTTGATATATAAAAGGTGCCACCTTTCTATAGAAATGTATATACTAAACTCATGCCCACTTACTAGAAAACAATTTGATATAGGATGATGTAAAATTAATCCTCAATGCCTTCTTAAAAGGACTTCAGAAGCTCAAACCAATAAAATCTTAGTAATTAGTCTACCTTTTAGCTGCTTTATTATATGTGTGTGTCATGAACATTGCACAATGTGTACAAAAGATGACCAACTAAGCTTGAAGGTTATTACTAGTTTATCTTTATCTGCCTTGTTACAAGCTCAAAATATGAGCTTGTAATGCTCCTCCACTGTCTACCCAATTAAGCTCTTGAAGGTTGGTCTTAATATGAACTAGATGTGCATGCCTGCAAGTCTTGTGTTTGGTGGTTTACCCAAGTTGTTGATGCTCTGCTCTAGCCTGCCTACTTACTATTCCTTTTTTGTTGCGAAACCAAACTACCATGGTGAGGTCCAGTCCGTCCTGGGTTTGCTTTACTGCTTCATTGATTGAAGCCATTCGACTCCTAGGTTCTCGTCATTTTCTCATCTGCCTGTTATCTTGAACTGCTTTCAAATCAAACTGAAATAACCCAAGTCTCAAAGCAGCATACTTCTCTCTTCCCTAGTCTCTCTAGGACTGTATAGTAACAGACCAGGTATTGTACTTGATCGCGGTGTTTCCAGTCCACTGTTTATCTATCCTTGTCATCTAGGATGAAAGCCTAAGTATATATATGTTAATGTTTTTGTGGTGCTATTAGTTGTAATCTTTTATCATGATCATGAATAACGTGATCATGGTTAAACTTTGACTAAAACTGGAGTATCCATCCCTTTTGGATCTTCAATTTCTATGAATATGCAGCAACATTTTTTGGTTAAAGTAAACTGGAATTTCTTCCTGTTTGTTTATATGAACACTTAAATTTTGTTTTTAGAAGAGGATTGTGATGCTTGGACGTCTGACATTGAAAAACAATTGATGCTTGGTATCCATCTCCATGTGCTTCAGTTTCTGTGCTTCCGCTGAAGTTTCTTATCATATATTGAAGAAAAACTTCCTCTAACAATGTGGTCTTGCTTGCTAATCAGGTGCCAACACCTGGGACTGGTTCAAGATGCGGGTCCACAAGAGGTTGATCAACCTCGTCAGCTGGACATGGAGGTCCGGGGAGGAGAAAGGGGGTTAATCGTGGCAAGCAAGGTTCCTGGTGGTAGGCTCGGTCTCCGGCCTTGGCGTCTTCCGTTGCCCCTGCTGCCGTGTGGCGGAGGTGGTGCTGCTTGGCATCGGCTACAAAACAGCCACGGTGAGCTGCTCTAGCTCCTCTCCTTCCTCTTCTACTCGCCTCCGTTTGCTCTGAACCGTGCCCATCGAGCCACGGCTATGATGCTCGCACTGCGTTCATGGCCATCGTGCCATGGTCATGTCTGGTTAGGGTTTGGTCTCCTTTTGTAATGATGAAGCAGGTGTGTTGTGCCTTATAATGCTTAAGCCTTGCTACATGTGCTAATTAGGTCCTCTGGCTTGCTAATTGTCTCCTCTTCTAGCTGTACTTCTTCTATCATCTAGTCATTTGGGTCTGTAATTGTATGCTTTCCCTAATTTGTTGAATGCCAATTGAATTAGTAAATAGGTTCTGTTTGTAGTAGATGATCTCACTATGTGATGTGCATGTTTGGACTATATTCACTAAATAGCATGATTTACTCCTATGCCAAGGGTGAATACCACGTGTTCGTGAAGTGCTTGTGTTCTGCATAAAGTAGCAGATCGTTTGTTTTTGTGATGTGTTCTTGTGTTTGCATACTTGATCTGATTTCCTTGGACCATCAAACCACCTCCTTTATCAGCCAGCTGCTGCAAATGCCACCTGATTTAATTCTGGCTGTATATTTAGTTATTCAACATGCTTGAAGTTCGAACCTTTTGTGTCTGCTCGGTTATTTTCTTAGGTCAATGGATATGTTGCATTGGACTATTGCTGGTCTAAACCACAATTTTGATTTGATTCAATCTTAGTGGCTCCAGTGTTGAATCTTCTAGGTTAACTTCTTGTTAGTTGTGTTCCTTTGCTTTTACGACCATCACAATTTCCTTTTGCATTACTTATATTTATTGCGAATATATAGGTTTGAAAGAGCTTTTCCGTAGGTTCATCTATTTGTGTGCTTCCGCTGAAGTTTATTGTCATATATGGGAAAAGAAAAAACTTGGTCTAACAATGTCGTTTTGTTTGCTAATCAGGTACCAGCACCTAGGACCGGTTGTTATGTTGGTTTTGATTTGGCCACTCCCAACCCTCCCTCCCAGATGTGGTTTACTCATGTGTGCGCAGTTGCTTCGTGCCCTTACTTCTTCCTAGGATGCGGCTCTCCCACTGCTCCAACGCCATGGACAAATGCAAGTATTTCTCTTCTCCCCCCTTCTGTTTGTGTCCTTTCCCCAGCCTGAACTTGCTTACTGCATCACATTAGTGGTTCTTTCTGTCTATTCTATTCCGGCCTGATCTGTGATTAGTGTACAAGCATTGAGAGTTTTAGCCGAAAAAACCCTATGCCTCAGTTCCTCATGGCAGGATCAGTCGATGTTTGTCTGTGGCCAACATATTGTGTTGTAGTGCTTGAATTAGTCAGTTGTCCTCCTTGCCCCTGCAACATTAGTATTAATTATGTCCAGGAACTGAGATCGGCTTTAATTGGCCATGCATGGCTGACTGTTTTATGCTCTAGGGAAGATGGATATGATTATTTTGATTTTGTTGGTGTACAGATAGTTTATTTTATGCTCTAGGGAAAATGGATGAGATTCGTTTGATTTTTTTGGTTGATATGTCCAGATAGTTCATGCATGCTTGTTGTTGCTATCCACCACCGGAGCTGCTTTGTTATTCTTTTGAGTTTTTTGGTTTGTTCTACACTTACTTAGTTCATCTATTTCTTATTAGACTGGACTAAACTAGTGAGAGTTTATGCAAGAAAAATAATGGCAGGTTATGCTTTGCCGATTCAGTGTTTGGATCTATGATGGTGGTCTTCCAGCCACCAGTCTTGTTATTGTGATCAACTTGTTGCTGACAGTATTATTGCTTTTCAAGGTTTTGTGGCCACTATGTTGTACTGCTGCCTATGCATGGCTATCTTGGATTCTCTTCCACCAAGATGAATATGCTCTATTAGGCCAATATGCTAGCCTTGATTAGTAGTTAGGGTGCTACATTTTACATTTCATTAAGTTAGAGCTGTGTAAAGTCCCACCACACTTGTGCAAAACCCGTGCGTTTTACATCTTACTTTCAGATGCTCACCTTCACCACTGCCCATGTTTACTAGTATTTTTTATGAACTAGATCCTTGAATTGCTTCTCACGCCGTCGCACGCAGTTTGCAGTACAACTTCAGTTTCCAGCCTTACAATCCTTTTTTTGTTTCTTATCAGTACCCATTTTCTTTTGTTAAACTTTTGCGAGTGTGTTGTTTCAGTGCACTCCTGCTGGTTTTGGAACATATGTGTCTTAACTGTTTCTTAATATTTGCATTTGCAAATATCTTGTTCCTTGACTCACCGGTTGGTGTTGCTTATTCATATTCAAGCACCTCTGCTGATATTTTGACAATGGCGATAACTGAATTGTAGTTAACTAGAGATAGTGATACTGGTCTCTAGAGTCTTTATGGTCTTTTGTTTGTTTTATTTATGAAGTCTACTGCCTCTTTCATGTTGTATAGCAGAATAAACATAATCTTGACAATTAAGTTGATCGTTATTTTCTACATAGAAGATGGCAAGCTCAAGAGTTGCTTGATGTCTTGAATAATTTAAATACTTGATTTATTTTTGCTTGCTACCTAGCTGCTCCTTTATTTCTGGATGCCTTCCTTCCTAGTACATGATTCTTTTTTCAATTTGAGCTCAACATGTCCTTCTTGTGCAGCAGCAGTACATCAAAAAGAGGACAAGGGGGTCATCGAGGAGGTGCGTGGTGCTAGGTTCTTCCACCTGCTGCTTGTTTGGCATTGGCTACAAAACAGTCATGGTGAGATCCTCTTCTTCCTCTTCTCCCAACCCCTGGTTGCTTACTATGATGATGCTCTAATGATGCTTGTGGCCATCGAGCCACGGCTATGGTGGTTCATGGCCATCGTCCCATTTTAGGGTTTTTATTTAGTGCTAAATAAATAATCTCTAGTTAGTTTGTTTGTATTGCTACATGTAACAACATTTCTCTCAAGTGAACTGCTTCGCTTCTGCCCATGTATCATCATTGCAACTACTAAGTAAATAAGTTGTAATTTGTTTGGGCCCTCTCCTACAAGTGTGTGTATTGCTACAAGTAACAAGAGGCTTGCTCATGGATGACCACATATGGCATAAGTGAACCGCTTTGCTTTTGCCCATATGTATCATCATTGCAATTGAGTTCTCAAAGAGCTTTCCCTGCTTGTTTTCTAAATTATATCCGAGATTTAGCTGGGTTGTATCACCATTGCAATTGAGTTCTCAAAGAGCTTTCCCTGCTTGTTTTCTAAATTATAACCGAGATTTAGCTGGGTTGTATTCATTCATGGAAATTGTCTTTTTTAACTTCTAATAAAGAATTGAAAGCTACATAACTCAAAGTTCAGTCTGCCCATGTTTCACTAGATTACTCAAAGCTGATCGGTCCATGAAGTTTGACCAACTGGTGGATGGAAAGTACCACCACACTTGTGCCGCTGGCTGCCTCTTGCTAGCTTGTGGTGTGGCTGAAGAAGGACGGAAGTCGGCGATGGCGAAGCCCCAAGGCATGATGATAGATGGAGCCATTGGTTCTCGTCAAGATTAGTTTAGATGGTTCTTTTGAGAATTGCTGCTGGGTTGTGTTGGCATGTTGGATGCATTTGGATGGAGTAGGTATGTAGTAGCTCTTGAGCTCATATATCCTGGTATTGATGGATGATATAGGATGAGGAAAAGCACACAAGTTGTTGTATTTATACTCTCAACAATATATATGATATATGGTACCTTTACAACACGCTTCTCAAATTATTGGCCACCTATTATGCTGCCAAAATTTCTAGCAAAATTCCTTTCCGACTTGTCAAAATTTTGTCCTTGTTTGTATGAAAACAGAAATGTGAGGGTGCAAAATGCAAAATGTTAGGGTCCTTTTTGTGAAGTTTTCAAACTCTAGGGTGGGTTATTACTAGAATGTGTCTTGTCCTTGACCGGTATTTCTTTCCTTTTTTTCGAGGGAAATGCTATCACGACGGTTTATGAATTAGCTAGTTTTCCAATTCACGATTTTTTTTTATTATTGGATTTTTTAGTTCTTATTTTTTTTCAAATTCAGAAATAGTTTTTGAATTCCTGAAGATTTTGTTCCACATTCATGAATAATTTTCCCAATTAGCAAATGTCTTTTGAATTCATGAATATTTTGCAATTTCTGAAAAACAATCAAATTCATGGTGTGGCTTGGTCGTTTGCCACACGACATTCATCGTCTCCATGGCGAGATGCACAATGGCGTCATCGTGGGGGCCTTCGCATCCGAGCAATATACTAACAACCAAACTTAACCTTAAATGGGTTCGGACTTGCATTTCAAATGAGATAGAAAGGAGCAGTGAGAAAAGAAAACAAAAATAACAAGGTTCGGAGGCTACGATGAATTTATTTCAACAGTTGGACCAAAGAGACAGATAAAGTACAAGTTGAAAAACAAAAGGCAGCCATTTAGTACATGTGCACTCTCCATGGTGAGTATATCTCTTTTGCGCCTTGAACTACAAGATTTTCTCACCTTGAATTCAATTCGGGGTCGAAAGGGGAGCTCTGAGACGACCCCGCGCTACTGCTTTCAGTGTCCTGCGATACTTGTGGTGTATGCTGATACTTCATCGTCGTCGTTATATTCCATCTTCGGATCCCCGTACTTGTCGAAGTCTTGCTCATTGGCGACTCCATCCATTCCGATGATCTTCCTTTTGCCTCTCCTCACGACAACACGGCTGAGCTTGGGCGGGTCGGTAATGAAGAAGCATTGGTCCACTTGGGAAGCCAGTACCCATGGCTCATTTTTCGTGGTGACGTTTGCGCCCGCGGTCTTGGATTTGGCTTCGGGTATAACCATGGTGGTGAAATACCGGTCTTCTTTTATGACGTTCTTGGCCCATCTGACACGGAACATCGGGACCTTCTCTCCACCGTAGCTCAGCTCCCAGATCTCCTCGATCCTTCCGTAGTATCTGTCCTTGTCGTTACCGGTGTAGGATTCCATTGTTACCCCGGAGTTCTGATAACCATCGCTCTTCATGTCCTTTCCCTCGGTGTAGAATGTGTAGCCATTGATATCGTACGCCTTATACGTCATCAGGTTGTGCTCGGCGCCCTGTGACAAGGCGAATATGAGTTGTTCTTCCGCGGAAGAATCCTCATGTAAAGGGTACGACAGAAGCTTATGCTTGAACCAACGAGTGAAACATGAGTTGTGCTCTTTGATTATATCTCCGTCCGTCCTTTGTTGGCCTCGGTCATTGTACGTCTTCTCAATAAAGGTTTTCTGCTCTACCGCCCAAGGATCGACCATGTCTATGTGTTGTAGCGCGACTAGGTTTGCTCTTTCAAAGTCGGCGAGTCGACCCTCGAAGTCGACATGCATTTCACGGAGACCCTCACGGTGACCCCATCCAGCGAGCCTGCCAAGGTGCCTGTTGACGGGCAGACCAACGGGGTTCTCGATGCCTAGATAATTCGTGCACTCTTCGGTCAGAAAGCCCCTGGCTATGCTTCCCTCTGGGCGTGACATGTTGCGAACGTACCCTTTGATGACACCATTCATCCTTTCGAATGGCATCATGATGTGCAGGAATGTCAGCCCGAGTTGGATGATATCCTCCACGATATGGACCAGCAGATGCACCATAACGTCGAAGAATGCGGGTAGGAAGTACATCTCAAGCTCGCATAGTATCACCACGATCTCTTGCTGTAGCCTTCTGAGTTGCCTCACGCCAACCGACTTCCGAGAGATGACGTCGAAAAAGTTGCATAGGCCAAATAGCGTTTCACGGACGTGCGCGTCCATGATCCCACGAATTGCAACTGGAAGTATCTGCGTCATCAGCACGTGACAATCGTGGGACTTCATCCCGCTGAACTTCTGCTTCGCTGGGTCTAGGTATCTGCTTATCTTCCCCGCGTAACCGTAAGAAAGTTTTACTCCTACGAGGCAGGTGAAAAACAGATCGATCTCCTCCTGACTTAGAGTGAAGCACGCGGGAGGGTAGTCATTTCCGGTCTTCTTGGCCTTTTTGCCTTGGCGACGACTTTCCGTGTCCTGCTTCGCCTCATCATCATCATCATTAGCGTGAAGCTCCTCCCTGATGCCCATTGATTTCAAGTCTGCCCTTGCTTTCGGCCCATCTTTGGTCCTCTCTAGCATGTTGAGAAGGGTACCAAGCAGACTCTCGCACACATTCTTCGTGATATGCATGACATCAAGGCTGTGAGGCACATGGTGGATCTTCCAGTACGGCAAGTCCCAGAAAACAGACCTTGTTTACCATACCTTCAGCAGCGGCTCTGGCGCCTTTCACTTCTTTCCCGGCTCTGGCGCCTTTTGCTTCTTTCCCGGCAGTGGGCAATCTTTCCAATTTTTCAATAGCTCGTCTATTTCCTCGCCGCACCTCGTACGCGGGCGTCTTCGGGGTTCGGTTTCACCATTGAACAGATCCTTGTGTTTCCTCCACGGGTCATCGTCGCGAAGCCACCTTCGATGTCCCATGAACACGGTTTTCGAAGACCCGGGATCTCTATCTAGCTGGCGATATGTTGTGTCATCCATGCACCAAATGCATCCAGAAAATCCGTGGACGACCTGCCTCGCGACATATCCGTAACCGAGATAGTCGTGCACCGCCGTGAGCAGTGCGGCTCTCATAGGGAAATATTCTTTCTGTGCAGCGTCCCACATATTGGCTGCCGTTTTCCACAGCGTGTCTAGCTCCTCTTTCAGCAGTCCCAGATACAGATTGATGTCGTTCACTAGTTGTTTCGGCCCTTTAATGAGCATACTCATGTGAATGTACTTCCTCTTCATGCACAACCAGGAGGGAAGGTTGTACATCCACACAAACACAGGCCAGGTGCTATGTGTGCTTCTCTGGCTGCCAAACGGATTGACTCCATCGGTGCTCGCGCCCAGCACGATGTTCCTTGGATCCTTCCCAAATTCTAGGTGTTCGAAGTTCAACGCTTGCCACTGGCTCCCATCCCTAGGGTGACTTAGCATCTTGTCTTTTTTATTTATCTCCGGATCATTTGCGCTGGCTTCTTCTCCTCCCTATCTGTGTGCCAACACAGGAGCTTTGCTACCTTAGGGTCCGCGAAATACCGCTGCAGACGACGAGTGATCGGAAAGTACCACACCACTTTTCGAGGAGCTTTCTTCCTCTTCTTGTATCGAGTGACGCCGCACACCGGACATATGGTAGACTTCACGTGCTTGTCCCGATAAATGATGCAATTGTTCATGCATACATGATATTTCACGTGCGGTAAATCCAGAGGACACACGATTTTCTTCGCCTCCTCGAAACTAGTCGGGCACTTGTTCCCCTTGGGAAGACGTTCGTGCCAGAATGTCATGTTCTCGTCGAAGCATGCGTCGGTCATTTTGTGTTTTACCTTCATCTCCAGAGCCATGAGCGTTACTTTCAGGCGGGTATCCTCAGGCATGCATCCTTCATACAATGGAGTAACCGCGTCTATCTCCAGTTGATCCAGCTTGGCTTTCTCTCGGGTGGCAGCTCTTGCGTTATCCGTCTGCTTGAGAAGCGGCTCTTGAATATGAGGGTCCTGCACCCAGCCCATCGATGGTCCATCATCGTCTGCTCCGCCGACATCTTCATCTTCATGATCATGCCCTTCGTCTGCTCCGGCATCTTCCTCATCATCATGTCCTGCATCTTCTACATGATGACTGTGTACAGCATCACCGTCGTGATCATGTCCTAGAGATTCTTCGTCTTCTTGGCTGCCCGAGCCGCGGTGGTTGTCTTGCTTCCCTTCCTCATTTCTTGCCCGGCCCCCATGGACGACTTCATAGTCATCTTCATCACCTTGCCACCGATAGCCATCCATGAAACCACGCAAGAGCAGGTGGTCCCGCACCTGCTCGGAATCCGGGTCCGCAATAAGGCTCTTCAGCTTGCATCTTCGACACGGACATCTTACCTCCATCTCGTTCTTTTGAAGCATCTCGGCCTTCGCGGAGCTCAAAAACCTATTCACGATGCCTTCGGTCATCGTGCGGACCATGGTCGCCTGCGGGGTAGAGCAAAACGATATTTTAGAACCAAGAAAAAATTTGGCATGACTTCCCCTAAAAATAGGACCAAAAGGAATGCATAGTGCCAAAATTCTCGCCGAAACGGAAATGAATCAACATTCCGGCAAAATATTGGCAACTATCGCATTTCAAATACTGGTACCTGCAAACACAAACATATATTCAACACCACAAACATATGCAACACCATGAACATACATATATCTAGCTAGGCCATAAAAAGTGCATGTGCACGTTGTTGGAGGGAGAACAACATAAAGATAGCTTCTCCCCTTACTTACCTATCAACAAAAGGTAATTTAACCACTTAATTTGGATGAATCTATGGTGCAAATGAGGTGAGAAGGAGGAGGCAGCCGAGACAAGTTTGAAGGAGGAGGTGGAGACAATGAAGTGGGAAAAGTGAGTAGTTAGGTGTGGCTGTCCAAAATATCTTGTTGGTCCCAGGTTACTAATGGCACACCACCTCCAAATGCACCATTAGTAACCCTGGTTACTAATGGCGCACCTACTGGTGGTGCGTCATTAGTAGTTTTGCAAAATAATAATAATAATTATTATTATTATTATTATTATTATATATATATACTAATTGAGCACCGTGGCATAGTGCGCCATTACTAGTTTAAACTAGTAATGGCGCACTATGCCCCGGTGCATCATTAGTAGTTTTGTAAAAAAAGAATAAAAAAAACAACAGTAGTGGCGCACTGTGCAGCTGGTGCGCCATTACTAGTTAGAAGTAGTAATGGCGCACTGTGCACTGGTGCGTCATTAGTATGTTTGGAAAAATAATTGTTACTAGTGGCGCACCATGTGTCTGGTGCGCCACTGCTATATAGTAGTGGCGCACCGCATGTCTGGTGCGCTATTAGTGGTCATTCCATCTATAGCCCTTTTCGTAGTAGTGGGAGGATTCCGGCAGGTGGAGCAGCCAGGCGCGTGTCTCTCCTACAAGGGCCATGGGGAGCCAGTTGGCCTTCACCTTGTCGTCTCTGCCAGCCGCCCGGACTGCCTCCTCGTACGCCTGGAGGAAGCCAGCTGGGTCCGTCGTGCCGTCGTAGCATGGCGGCAGCTCGGGCCTGAACTTGGGCGGCCATTCCACCCACCGCAGGGAGGGGGTGAAAGGGCACAGCCCCGGCGCTTCTTCGAAGGCGCGCGTCGGTCGAGTCGATGGACGAGCGTCCGCCATTGAAGCTGATGGCACGATCTGACGGACGGAGCAGAGGATCCCGACGCACCCCTACCTAGCTCGCCAAATGTCGGATTACGGGTTCCGCAAACCCTTGAAAGGTTCGAACATGGGGTGCGTGCAGAGATCTCAACCTACCCAGCCTACCTACTCGCGATCCTCCTAAGCCTAGCGCGTCGAGCTCGAAGAGACAAAGAGACACAGCAGTTTATCCTGGTTCGGGCCACCTTGCGATGTAATACCCTACTCCAGCGTTCTGGTGGATTGCCTCGAAGGGCTGAGGATGAACTAGTACAGTGGAAGAACTGGCCTCAGGAGGTGAGTTGTTCTTGAGCCGAAGAGAGCTGGTGAGGTGGTCGAGTGAGAATGGATCCGATCCAAGATCCTTTTTTTTCCTATGGTGGTGGCTAGTCCTATTTATAGTGGCCTTGATCCTCTTCCAAAATGTTGGCTGGAAGGGATCCCACAACGGCCAGATTTGAAAGGGGACAAGTAGTACAGCTTATCCTGACTAAAGTGGTCTTCGCCTGCGAAAAGCCCCTAGTCGTGACGCTGCGATGGGCTCGGCGATGACCTCCGTCCTGGCGGTCTTGGTCTTATTGCACCGGAATGGAAACCTTTGGCTGAATCCTCGGGACTCCGCGTTTGTGGCTTGCCTCCCTTGCGCCTAAGAGGAAACTAGCGCTCTGCGCCCGCTGGCGCCCGCCTGGCCTTGATCATCATGGCTCACGTCAGCTGAGCCTCGTGAGGTGCACCTTGCATAGAACTCTCCGCCCCTCGGGAGCCAGCTTGAGGAGGCCGATTCCCTCGGGGGTCTTGGCGTCGTCCGCCTCGCGAGGCTTGGCCCCTCGCGATGGTCTTGAGTTGTTGATGCAGAAGCTGGGCCGTACCGGGCCGTTAATGAAGCCACATGGTGGACCAGAGGCAGGCAAGTCTGGATACCCCCATATCCAGAACGCCGACAAGCACCCTCAAAGAAGATCACGTTCTAATGTTTCCACAACTCAAACAAACCTATGATAATGATGGCGCGAATGTCTTCTATTGGTGCCCCTATCTATCCTTGTTTAACACCATGTGCCTAGCAATAGCATCTCATACGCCGGCGGTACCAACTTTTGCTTGCTCAAGGCAGTGCACACAACCGTCACCATAGTTCTCTCAAATACACAACCAAGTAGGATGCGGTGGATGGTTTCAGCATGTTGATCACATAAGGGAATTTTCAAGGGAGACCCGCAAAACTCCAGTATATGTCTGAATGGATATTTCTGTTCACTTTTGCAATCCAACGCAGTCCGTCATCGGTCTGCAAAGTGGTTCGGACATCCATTTTTCGGCAAATCGGAGACAAATGTGGGGAGCTATAGTGAAGTCGGGACATCCACTTGACCAATCAAAACCCTCCATGTGGTCCTGCTCTCTTTTCTCTCTCTTCACATCATCACATGCATGGTCCCCCTCTTCTCTTTCTCCTCACCACACCACAAATAGCCCATCACATGCATGGTCACCACCTACATTTTCTCCTCCCAACCAGATACTTTGTGATTAGTATTGGATGACTCACTACGGTATCATGTCCGTGGACCATATCCGGACATAAAAACAGACATATACCAGAGACTTCTGCGGGTTGGTGTTGGAGATGCCCTAACGGGCATGCATCCTTTTGTGTTAGACTCCGTCTTGCCAGTCTATAGATGTCCAACATCTGTTCTTTAGGGCTAGCCAAGCAAAGAACCGACACTGCAATAGGGCCTTCAATTTCTACAATAACTCCGCGGTGGGCACCACGTCCCGCCCTGTAAACTTGGCAGCGTGCGCGGACTGGACCAAGAAAACGCCATCCAGCTCCCAAGCCCAACGAATACTATCGACAACTCTAGTATGTAGATGCACGTTGGCAATTCTTTGCCATAGTACCAAGTATTCCGCCAACGTGCTCAATTCCAGATTGGGGTCAATGTCCCTCGCCCAAGCTCCACTCGTCGGAGCAATGCAAAAATTTCTTGCCGATCGCACATGCTATGGAATTATGGCATACATCTGTGGAGCTAGCTCCTCAATTCACAGGCTATCATTCCAACGATCCTCCCAAAACAGCGTACCATGACCGTCACCTATGCCAACTCTTGTCGCTGTCTTGACTAATGTCATTGATTCATCCGACACCCTAATCTCGAGTTCCTTCCACGGCTGTGCCAACTCTTGTCGCCATCTTGACTAATGTACTCGAATTGCCGCACCCATGGCCGCCACAGTTTTCAGTGGAAGATAATTCCGTAGCAAGTGCACAGTTTCCACCATTAGCCACCATTTCGCCGCACCCATGGCCGCCACAGTTTTCAGTGGAAGATCAAGCACTAGAATTGCATGAATTGGGATCACACATAGCACGGGTTGAATGAGCAAAAGTCTTCAATTCATCGAGCCTGAATCAGCAACATTTTCTCTTTCTCATCGTACGTGGGCTTGTCTAAAACATAGAAGTATATAGTACTCCCACGCTTCCACCTCGTTAGAGCATCTCCAGTCGTTCGCCCCCCAGGGGCGCCTAAAATCGCCGCCTGGGGGTGACCCGGCGCAAAAAATGGGTCTGGAGACGAGTTGGCCCCCAGCCGCCGCCCCCAGGGCCGGCCCCAGGCGTGAAAAAAAAATTAAACAAACTTGGGCTGAAACACGCCAATTTTTGGCAAACTTCGGCTTTTATATTCGGAAACTGGGGTTAAAACACGCCATTACATATAAAAACTAGTCAAAAAAAAACTTGCTGAAGGCCGAGAAGTCGCCGTCGTCGCCGACATCGTCGGCCTTCTCCTCCTTGACTCGGGCGCCCTGCTAGACCCCTCCCCGGCTGGTGGCGGCGGCGGCGGCGCGTCGTCGTCGTCGCCGCTGTCGTCGATGATGACGATGCCGCCTTCGTCGCGGCCTCGGCGGTGCTGCGCGAAGCGCTGGCGCTCCCCCGCCACCTTCAGGGAGTCTTGGCGTGCCCATTCAAGGGCCGCGTCATCGTCGAGCTCGACCTCACCGTGCTCCACCTTCACCGGCGCCAGCAGCCCCGGCTCCGTCTTCACCGGAGCCAGCCCCGGCTCCGTCTTCACCGGCGCGAGACCCGGCTTCGTCTTCGGCTTGACGAATCGCGGGGGAGGAGCCGACGAGGAGGCGCGCCGGCCGCCCTCGCTGATGACGATGCCGGCGCTGCGTGTACGTCGGCCGAGCGGCGTCTCTGCCGCGGGCTTGGCCTTGACGCCGAGCAGCGATGGAGTGCCGGAGGATTGGGAGGAAGAACGCGACGAGGAAGAAGAGGAGGAGGAGCCGAACCTCCTCGGCGCCCATTGCCCGTCGCGTCGGCGGTGCGTCGGGGCGGCCGTCCTCGCCGGGGGGTACGCCAACGGTGGGTTGTTGCCACCCTTGAGGTGCGTCAGCACGCCGTCGAGGGTGCGGCCGGGGACGCCCCACCAGAGGTGGCGCCCCTCATTGTTCTTGGTGCCGCCGACCACCGGCGCCCTGTTGGTGGACGCCAGCCGCTGCTGCTGGCGGCGCTCGAAGTACGCCGCCCAAGCCGCGTTGTTGTCGGCGGCGTACTGGGGAAGGGAGCGCTCGGCGTCGGTGAGAGAGGCGCGCGCGATCTCGACCTCGTCGGCGAAGTATGATGGCTTGGTGACGGCGTCGGGCAACGGGGGAATGGGAACTCCCCCATTGTTGAGCCTCCAGCCCGCCGGCCCGGCGCGCATGTCCGGCGGCGCTGGGATGTTCGCCTGGAACAGGAGCCAGCACTCCTATTCGCGGAGCGAACGACGGCCGAAGCCGTTGTCCGCCGCCTCGTCTCCGGGGAAACGCTCGGCCATCGGGGAGAGGGAGTGGCTGGGGAGAAGAGATCGACGGGAGAGGGAGGGCTGGGGTGGCACTCCAACGCAGGCGAGCGAGACCATATATAGCCGCGTCACGTCCGTGTGTACACGTACGAGGGATGGGAGGCGTCGGCGCGCGTCAGCGCGCCGCCCCGTGACGCGTCGCCCGTGAGAGGAATCAATGGCAAAGCTGACCGGCGGCAGCCTTGCCATTGATTCCCCGCGGGAAACCGAGGCGTCGGGAAGACGAGGCGGGCGGTGTCGCTGACGCGACTGCCACGCGGCTCTTTCGCGCCAAAAACGATTCGCCCGCACCCCCGAGCGTCCCCCAGTGCGCCGGGTTCGGGTTGGGTCCGCCGGCGCCAATTTCGGCCCGTGCCGGCGAAAAATGAGCCCCTGGGGACGCGACTGGGCCGATTTTTTGGCGCCGGCGGCCGAAAAGTCGCCTGGGGGGCCTTGTTGGGGGCGCGGCTGGAGATGCTCATTAGGTTTGATTATTGTGCCATCAATAAAATTTGAAATATAAATTGATTCACACATTGCTGAACATCGAGCACGAGCTTACGTAGCTGAATCAATATTTATTGAAGTTATGTTGAGTTGTTGATTGTTTTTAAGATAGTTACCTACTTATTTCAAGCGGTAATATTTATTGAAGTTGTAACCGAGCTACTTTTCACCAAGGGATTTGTCGTTTATGTTTCTTGAAGGGCCGAACAAATTTGAGTTTATAAGTTTACAGTGTGCTATGACTGGGTGCATCGCTCAATGCAGAGGCCGGGGCTTGCTCTCCTTTAAAAAATGGTCAAGTTCACAGTGCGCTGGATGCATCTTTTTGTACTAATTCCTGATCTAAAGAGTTTTCAGAGCTTTTCATATCTTTTTTCAACGATTTTGCTAAAGCACATGCAGATGTTTCTTAAGTATTGTATATCTAAGTTTTGGGTCATTGATTTTATGTGAAATTTTGTGTGGGTAATTTTTTTCTTTTATTTTTATGTTCGATTGAGTCACTGTGAAGTGCAATAACTACAATACATCTGTCCTTACACAGACTTTTTATAGCTCAATCTGCACGGTGGAGCACTGACTATCGATATATCTCGAGTGCGGTACGTATCGTACACGTCTACAATCTACACATACGTGTGCGTGGCTTGGTCCGTGCTACATGCAACACATGCAACGTGTACACGTGCCACGATTTGCTCAGCGACAAGGCCTATCATTGTGTGGCTGGACAACTGACGCCGTAGTTGCTCGGCGAAGACTAAGGGTGGACTTGAGACGAATGATAACAAAAATAACACGTCAAATCGAATGGCGCGGTGCTTTGAATATGTTATCCAAATCCAAGAATTTCAACAAAGCACGTGGTGCAAAACTGCTCTCTGGCCACCTATATGACCACCATCGATCTAGCCACACCATGGAACACACACGTTCATACTCGTAAACTAGTAGCCGCGCGCAATGGAGAAGAAGAGGGTGGCCATCGTCGGAGCCGGCGTGAGCGGGCTGACGGCGTGCAAGCACCTGCTGGAGCGCGGCTGCCGTCCGGCCGTCTTCGAGGCGGACAAGCTCCTGGGCGGCGTGTGGGCGCGCGCCCCGGACTGCACTTCGCTGCAGTCGGAGCGGCCCATGTATCAGTTCTCCGACTTCCCGTGGCCGGAGTCCGTGACGGAGGTCTTCCCGGACCGCCGCCAGGTCGCCGACTACCTCGACGCCTATGCCCGCCACTTTGGCGTGCTCGACTGCGTCAGGTTCGGGCACCGGGTGGTCGGGATGGAGTATGTGGGTGTTGGCAAGGAGGAGGTGGTGGCATGGGAGGAGTGGGCCGGGTGCGGCGAGGCGTTTGGTTCTGGCGAAGGTGAGTGGCGTCTCACAGTGGTCGACGCCGAGGGCAACATCGAGGTACATATATTGATTGATAGATGAACTAGGGGTTTTTCATAGATGAAGTACCTAGTTAATCCATGCCTCTGTCGACCACGTTTGTATGGTTTTCACTTTCAATGAGATTTAGATGAAATTCATTGAATTTCAGTAGACACTGAATATTTAGCTTTCGACCAAAATATTTAAGCAATTTCGGTAGTACACAACAATTTAAGTATCTTTTTAAATATTTTTCAAATTCTTTTAAAATTTTGGTTAATTCAAATGTTTCAGCCCTTTGACCGAAATCACTGAAATTGTTGCTGAAATATTTCCAAAACTGGAAGTGAAAACCACTTTGCTTTCATTTTCTAACCCCTAGCCTGTAATGTCCCTTTTCAACAAGTGAAGCTAATGAGATATTAAATGCTTCGTATTTTTCCTGTCTCCAGACACACGTGGCAGACTTTGTGGTTCTTTGCATTGGGAGGTTTAGTGGTGTGCCCAACATACCCACTTTCCCTCCGGGCAAAGGTCCAGAAGCATTTGATGGGCAGGTGATCCACACCATGGATTACGCCAAAATGGGCACCAAGAAAGCTACCGAGATGTTAAAGGGCAAGCGTGTGACTGTCATTGGCTACTTGAAATCAGCTCTCGACGTAGCTGCTGAATGTGCAGACGTAAATGGTACACAATCATACAACTAAAATTTTATTTCGTCTTTGCGCGGAAGTAACTATGTCATCATTGCAATTTTTGTTTGCATGACCAACAATATGGCTGTTTTTGGTCATTACATTAAATTGTGTGCAATATCTGCCTGAATTCTAACAATTATTCTCGATGAGAACTTAGATAAAGCTTGCTGATCCTGCAGGTATTGAACATCCATGTACAATGGTAGTCCGAACAAAGCATTGGATCATACCAAGCTACTATGCTTGGGGTTTCCCTATAGCAAACTTATATCTAAATCGCTTCTCTGAATTACTTATCCACAAGCCTGGTGAGGGCTTCCTACTATGCCTCTTGGCCATCATCTTGACTCCCCTGGTACTGAAAATCAGCATGTTATTTTGTATTGATGCCATTTACACTTAGGTTTCAAACTAAATTGACACACGCTTAATTCTTGTTTGTATATGAATAGAGGTGGTTATTCTCAAAGTTTGCTGAGAGCTACTACTCCATCCCCATGAAGAAGCATGACATGGTGCCTGAGCATAGCTTCTTTGAGGCACTAGCGACATGCTTGATTGCCATTACACCAAAGGACCACTACAAGAGACTAGACGAAGGCAGCATTGTTCTGAAGAAGTCCAAGACCTTTAGCTTCTGCAAGGAAGGTGTAGTTGTTGAAGGTGAATCTTCGCCGATAAAGAGCGATATAGTGATCTTCGGAACGGGATTCAAGGGAGACCAAAATATCACGAACATGTTTACTTCAGAATACTTTCAGAGTATTGCAGTTGGGCCAACATCCTCGACGGTACCTCTCTACAGGTTACTTTACTATTGCTACCTGGCTTTTGTGTACATGTGTACCTGATTTCCAATCTAGATCAGGTTATTGAATATACTGTTCATTTTTTTATATTCAGGGAGTGCATACATCCTAAGATTCCGCAGCTCGCGGTCCTCGGTTATTCAGAGAGTCTAGCGAATCTGTACACTGCAGAAATTCGGGCCAAATGGCTGGCGCATTTCATTGATGGTGGATTCAAATTACCAAGTGTGAAAGCAATGCAGAGTGATATCCTTGAATGGGAGAAGTTCATGAAGCGCTATTCCCGTGTCTACTTCAGGAGGTCCTGTATTGGGCTACTTCACATCTGGTACAATGATCAACTATGTCAGGACATGGGATGCAACCCGAGAAGGAAGAATAGCATTTTAGCTGAATTATTTGAGGTATATGGTCCCCGTGATTATGTTAATCTTCACCCCAAGTAAGAGGAGTTCTTGGTATGATTCTTATGTTCAGCTCATATGTTCTGAGCAATCGATGTGGGTTATAGCAGCTTAGTATGTTTTTATTGTGTATTTTCTAGCCTGGTTATCCTTTATGGTCAATCATATGATATTTTGGTAAATAATGATTTTGTGATGAACATACATTAGATATCTTAAACATATGATATTTCTATAAATAATGATTTAGTGATGAACTTAGAACATCACGATATGAGAAAATGAACCACGCGCATGGTTAAATCAGCATTGCCTTCCGCAAATATTATATCTGGTGACCGGTGAGACACACAGAATATGTTTGATCTCTACAAGCTTTAGGCAAGAATTCAACTATTCTACTAACCATGTAGACCAGGATTAATCTTCAAGCATCCAAAAATGCCCGCCTATTATGTCAGCCAAGAGGCAGGGCAAATCAAGACCTGTGAACACTCCGTGGGAGATAAGTTTGTTCCTAACTACATGGTTCAATCTAGCATAAAGGATGTGCAACATCAACCATTTCTAGTGTTGCAGAGATATTTCAAATCAAATAATAACCATTTCTAGTGTTCCACTTGAGCTACTCCATGTGACAAATCAAATAATGGCTTCCTATTGCAACTGAGCGCATGAGACAGCATCCCATTATTGCAAACAACTACAACAAGCCTGCAGTCTTTACTGGCCACTAACGTCTATCGCATTGCGCCATTTTGAGAGGATTCAATGGCCACGATGGGGGCAGACACAAAGAAACCAAAGTCATAACAGGAGTGTCATACTTCATTACAAGAATCTAATTCCATGACAAGTCACAAGGCAGCACAAACTACAAGTGAAAAGAGTGATAATCGAACAACCCAGTCTCACAGCAAAAGGATGGATTAGTTTCTTGCAAAAATGTGAGAAACAAACAGGTGACACGAACACAAGAGAATCACACATAACAAAGTGCCCGAACCCCACTTCAAGGATTTCATTCAACAACAGGTGAACACCACATCATTTCAGCTCCAAATCCCGCCAAAGTGAAAGCCCATGGTCAGCGTTTAGATGTCATCGACATCATACATGGCAGATTCTGAGCCAACATCATCATAATCATCCACATAATTGAATTCACCATCAGAATCATCACCCATGACCACATCCAATAAATCATCGTGCATATCAACCTCAAAAACAGAACCAGAGTAATCTTCACTGTAATCCTCACTGTCAACGTAGGCCCAGTACTTGAAATCAGAGATGTGATCATGAGGAAGCTTAAGGTTTCTAATTCTAGCACACTTTGATTTCATAGCATCATCAATTTGGAGGTTGTAGCACATACGTATGTCAAGTGATTCAAGGTGAGGGCAATGGTCAAGGATTGCTATCAGTCCATCATTAGTTACTTCCCTACCAATCAACTGAAGGACTTGGAGAAGAGGCATACTGTTAGCAATCCATGATGCTTCTGGGTCAATCTCCATGCGCTCATAGGCTGCATCAAACCGCTTATGAAAATCAGCCCAGCGTTCATTTAGCCTAAAGCATTTCAGTTGTGAGCGGCTTTTGTCAACTAACTCGCAAAAATTGCCATACAATGAGCAGAACGAAATATCCAGTTCTTCAATCTGAGGAAGGCGATTAATTGCCTCTGCCAACCCTTTATCAGATACTTTATCACAAAAGCTGAGCTGAAGGCTCTTCAATGAGAATGCTCTGCATTGAGACATGGTAAGTTTTTAACCAACCCAAACATTTAAGCTATATCAAATCTAAACATGCTTTCCAAGCTCACAATGAGAAATATCACTGGAACAACATAATCTTCAAAAAGGTTGATAACTGCAGTCACATGCAAATGAACTTCAATATGCAGTTCTAACAAAATACCACATGACTTGATACTGTGTGTGAATTCTACATATCACACTCAGTCAAACGATGAGAAGAAGAGCAGAAGAGGGCAATGAAACATGTGTCAGGTGGCATCCACCCTACAGCAGGCGCAAATTCAAGCCTAAACTAGATTCCGCTAATGACGTGTGGTCCAAGAAGAGAGTTCCTTACTTTCAACTCCAGTAAAGACTATAGATATAATTAAGAAAGAGTTTGAATAGGTTATTTTTCAATTAGGAAGTCAGAATAATTAGGAATTGTTGAGTTAGATTCAGATTGAGGTGAAGTCAGATAAGTTTGTACGCATAGCCTAAATAATGGCCAAACACTGGTTGAAAAGTAATCAAGCAAGTTTAATCCCAATCTTTGTTCCCCTGCTATCACGTCGGGCGTTCTGTCTCTCTCTGCTCAACAAGAGTGAATTGCAGAAAACCACCAAATTGAAGTCTAGGTTTGCAGAAAACACCGGTTTAAGAATTTGTGAAAAAAAACATTGATTCTCAGACTAATCTTTTGCAAAAAAACATTGATCAGTCTCTTTGGGCATTTTAACTGTGATTCTGACATGTGGGTCCCACATTTGATGACCTGGCATAACGATCTACAGTAGATGACGTTAGATGCGGAATTGTCTAGATTTACAAATAGTCCCTATAGTTTTATAGGGACACCCTTCAATAATAATAATAATAATAATAATAATAATAATAATAATAATAATAATAATAATAATAATAATAATAATAATAAGCAATCAGCTCCAAATCATATTTGGGCTCCCAAGCAGCCGAGCAAAGCTGCAGGACGCCGGTCATGGGCCTCGTCGCCAGGAGCGGGAGCAGAGGGCACGGGCACATGCACGTGGCTGCTGCGGCAATCGGCGGCGGAGTTGGCTGGGCGGGTGGGCCGGCACATTGATTAGTCAATCATTTTCTCTCCATCTCTAAAAAATCCTCCCATGTCGTCGTCGGCCGGCGAGTGCCCTCGTCGTTGTCCAATGGCCCAGACCTCGAGCACGGCCCGCCACAGAGCCAGACGCCGCCGCCATCTTCGTGGCAGCCGGAGCTCACCGGTTGAAGAACGCATGCGCCTGCCCCTCTGGCTCCTCGCCCCTCGTGGCAGCCGAGGCCTTCACGAGGCGGCGCCGCCGCTGAGCTTGCCAGTGATGCGCTCTGGACCGGCCTCCCCTCTGCCATGAAGCTCTATAGCCGGGAGTTCCCCGGCCACCCTCCTGTATCTGTCGAGGACACCTTCGGGCACCTACCTGGAAGGCCAGAACGCGAGCATGGGGTCGCCGGCCACCCCCAGGACCCAACAGGCGCCCTAGGGCGCCCACCTGGAATGCGAGCACGGGGTCGCCTGACACCCCCGGCACCCACCTGCGCACCCCCAGCACGGGGTCGCCGGCCTACTGCCTCCTCCTTCCTCCTCGGGTTACAAAGCTCGCACGACGGGGTTGCTCGATCCCCATCTGGATCAGGGTAGTTTCAGGGAGGGAGGAGTTTTTTGCAAATGACCCGTCTAACATTGTTTATCGCGAATGTTGCACCACATCAGCAAATGGTGGGCTCCATCAGTCATAATCGTCATCAGATGGGCCAAAGCCATCAACTAGTGTTTTTGCCAAAAGATTAGCCCAAAAATTAGTGGTTTTTGGCAAGAAATCGTAAACCAATGTTTTCTGCAAGCCTAGGCGCTAATGTGGTGGTTTTTGGCAATTTACTAGCTCAATAACCATGGGTAAACGAGGTGTACAGTTTCGTCCCTCCTATCAGCCACAATCAGAATCTTCGCTCAACCAAAAGCTTTATACCCCAAGCCTATGACACCACGCTTCTGGTAGAAATCATACTTGGTATATCCAGCAAATTCAAACATCAATCAATAAAAGTGAGATCACTTTATTTCAATGCACCAACAGATCAACACAACAAAAAGAAAATATGAGCTCTGACTAGCACTACGCTTACCAAGCAAACAGATGGTTGCTTTGTATTAGCGGACTGTAACACTATTTCAGAGGAATAAACTCATACCCTTTTCACAAAAAATAAATAAAAAGATGGTCGCAGGAATATTTCAAAAAAATGGAGGCTTTTTGCTTCAGCGAGGGGATATAGAAGTTGCAGTACCATAACAGAAAGTACTCCCTCTGTCTCATAATGTAAGACGTTTTTTGACTCTATTGTAGTGTCAAAAAACGTCTTACATTACGGGACGGAGGGAGTAGCTACTAACAATTAACAATTACACATTTATTTGTTCACTACATAGTATAGTTGTTGACTGATTGTTATTACTACATGATACAGATTTACACAAAGGGTATGGAATGTGCAACCCAGCAAAGGGCCTTCAACAGTTTGTATGAAGGAAATGTTGAAGGGGAGGCCCCGACAGTGCAACAAATATGAACCAATTCGAGTATGTAGTTAACTACATGAAATGTGCAGGCTCACTAAAACGTTCAGCCTTTAAGTAGAATGGTTATTTTGCACATAGAAGTCACCCAATCAGCATGGTAATTTGCTGTCAACCAACAAAAATATTCAGATGGCCTTTTGCCCTGTGAAGTCTCCATGCTGAACCTCACCTACCCTTGTACTCCCTCTGTCCCAAAATAAGTGCCTCAAGCTTAGTACAACTTTGTACTAAAGTTAGCACAAAGTTGAGACATTTGTTTTGGAATGGAGGGAGTATGTTTTAGGGATCAATCCCTATAGTTGTACCCAAAGAGCACAAGACACCAGCCTCAGGAATCGTGCTATTGGCAGAGAGAACAGGCCAATTCCCTCCGGGATGACAAACCTTCACTATTCTACTCTACATACATTTTCTGGGTTGCTCCACCGTATTCTCCCGAGCTATGTGCTAGGCAGCATTTAGCAAGGCACATTGAGTCGCACAAAGATACAGCACTAGAGACTCACGCGATATATTCTAAGCATTTTACTGCTGAGTAGCATTTCACTCCCTCCAATTTTATGTATACGTTATTACAAAAAAAACTTTTTTGGTACTAAAACTAGAATTGTCAGAAAAGATAAGGAAATGAAAGGATATTTACATATTGTACACTGATCTTGGATCGATTAACCCACTCTCGGGCTCCCAGCGTGCCATTTGATCTTAACATAACCAACACCTAATCTTCTGTACGAAATACTGATTACCAATTGAACATTTTCAGAAATTTAAGACAAGTTCATTTGTGTTGGTGAACCCCAATTTGATAAAGCAACGGTCCACATCAAAAGGCACTACAAAGTAAATCTGAGGTTCATACGGAGAACAAATTCCTTGCAGAAATAAAAGGATGCAAAAAGGTTGTCAAATAACACAGCAGAAAGGTCCATTTTCTAAGCAAGAGCAAACGTATATCACCAGGAGCTTATGTTGAGTTAAGAAGATATATCATGATATGCGTTTTAATTTACGAGGAGTACGATCAAGACTGTCCTCTCAGCCCAACTAAAGGTACTAACTGGCAGAGACTCACAATTACATACAACTTTGGTCATCAGAACCAATCAACGAAATTATTTGCAACCTCACGGAAGAAATGGGCATGTATGTAACAGGAAGAGGAAAGATGTGGCAACCTGTCGGAGATGTAGCGGAGGAGGAGATGAGTGACGAAGGTGTCGGCCGAGAAGGCCTCCATGGTGCCAGCGGCGCGGTCGACGGCGGCGCAGGCCATGGCCCCGGCCTCCAGGATGTCTCCATCGTGGGTCATCTCGACGCGACGCCACAGCGTGGTGTCGCTGTCGGCGAGACGGCGCCACGCGTGGCATACCTGCCCGGCTCCCGTGAGGAGGTCGGCCGCGTCCAGCTTCCCGAATATGGTGGAGAGCGCGTCTGACTGCATCCCGGCCCAGTCGCGGCTCTCGCCCTCCTCCTCCTCCATGGGTGGCCAAGGAGCGGCGGCGGTGAGGTGGGGCTAGGGTTTGCCAGGAGAGGAAGAAGGGGCGAGTCGGCTTGGGGCTTAGGCCAACTCCAACGCATGATCACATCCGCTCCGTGTATGACCATTTGAGCCCAAACAGATAGACGGCACGGCCCAACCCATGAACGCATCTGTATTTTTTGTCCGTTTGGCGTCCGGCCCGCCCTATTTTCTACGCAAACTTGCGTCTGGTTTGCATTCACACGGACGTCGAACGAACGCCCACGCGTTTGCTCCGCGTCCACCTCGGGCCCGTGATACGACCATGAGTAATTTACATACGATGGTTGCTGCTGGTGATATGGCCATGTCTAATGCTAGTGTTCTGGACGTTCACAAAATACAGCTGCAAGTCAATTGTTTAAAAGAAGAAAAGTCCGTGGATGTATATTTATTATATGAGAATAATTACGTGGACGGTGAAGGGCTAAATCAAGGCAGAAAACATGCATGCAAAATTAACCATGCTCATTTTCGCAAGGAAAAATCAACGTGTATCAATAATACTTGAAAAGAGATGGGATTGTACGCTGATGAAAGGGGACGAGACTTGCCTGCTCCCTCCCCGTGCTTGATTTAATTGGAAGAAAATAAGGCCCGGCCCCACCCCCTAAAAATCGGGGAGGAGGGGGGAGATGATTAGATTAGAAAAGAAAAAAAAAGAAAATGACAGCCGTAGGATGAAGTGGAAGCACGGATGAGAGCATGGAAAGGAAGCAGGCAAGCCGGATCCGATGAAAGGGAGCACGCGAGCTGTGATATATTCAATTCAGTCAACAATATAAAGGAGAGAGATTTATTTCTATTCTTGCCACTTCCATGTAAAAGGAAAATTTTTCAACGTGGCAACACTTCTTGGAGCCTGATACGTGATTTCTTGTCATTAAAGGACATGGAATGGGGCCCACCCGCAGCACATGAAGCACTTGAAGATGGCGCACAAGTCTATATAGATACTCCCTCTGTTTCAAAATAGATGACTCAACTTTGTACTAACTTTAGTACAAAATTGAGTCATCTATTTTAGAACGGAGGGAGTACCTTTTTATCTTAAGTTAAGTTTAAGTCAGTTTAGTACCTGTTGAGATGTAAAAGGCAGGTGCTATTAAATTAGTAGAAGGTCACGTAAGATGGCACCAGAGATAGATGCGTTGAGTTTGTCGGTCAAGTTAGAGTCGACCATTATATAAGTCCACGTACGTGCGCCATGTAAAGGAGGTTTTTTTTTTGGAAAACGATTCATTTCATCGGGCTGATATTACGTGAAACAAGGGTTCGCCGGCATCTGGTGCATGTGGTATGCATCTGGTGCAGCAAGGGTTCGCCGGCATCGCGACACGAGCTCGTGGGCCATTGAGTAGCGCCATGTGCTCAAGGGTTCACCGGTGAGACAATGGAGCATCACCCGGGCCGTCGGAGCATCACCGTTGGTGTGATAGAGCATCATCGATCTGCCTGAACCTCGCGAGTGCTACAATGGAGCATCGCCAGGCCGTCGGAGCATCACCGTTGGTGTGATGGAGCATCGTCCGTCTGCTTGAACCTCGCAAGTGCTAAAATGGAGCATCGCTTGGCCGTCAGAGCATCATTGGAGCTGCAATGTAGCATCATCGGTGCTATGATGAAGCATCGTCGGGCCGTCAGAACCTCGCGGGTGCTACAACAGAGCATCGCCGGCTGAGGGAACCTCACGGATGCTGCAACGAAGCATCGTCGGACGTCGGAACCTCACGGGTGCTACAACGGAGCATCGCCGGCTGATGGAACCTCACAGATGCTTCAATGGAACATTGTCTGATACCGAAACCTCACGGGTGTTGCAAGGGAGAATAGTCGGCCGACAGAACCTTACGGATGGTGCAACGGAGCATCGTCTGACACCCAAACCTCACGGGTGCTACAATGGAGCATCCTCGGCCAACGGAACCTCATTGATGTTGCAACGGAGCATCGTCGGACGTCGGAACCTCATGGGTGCTGCAACGGAGCATCGCCGGCCGACGGAACCTCATGAATGCTGCAACGGAGCATCGTCTGACACTCAAACCTCACGGGTGCTATAATGGAGCATCGCCGGCCGACGGAACCTCACGGATGTTGCAACGAAGCATCGTCGGATGTCGGTACCTCACGGTTGCTGCAACAGAGCATCGCCGGCCGACGGAATCTTACAGATGCAGCAACGGAGCATCGTCTAACACCGAAACCTCAATGGTGCTGCAATGGAGTATCGCCGGCCGATGGAACCGCACAGATGGTGCAACGGAGCATCGTCTGACACCGAATCCTCACGGGTGCTACAATGGAGCATCGTCGCCCGACGGAATCTCATGGATGTTGCAACGGAGCCGTCGGACGTCGGAATCTCACGGGTGTTGCAACGGAGCATCGCCGCCGACGGAACCTCATGAGTGCTGCAACGGAGCATCGTCGGCTGATGGAACCTCACGGATGCTGCAACGGAGCTTCGTCGGACGCCAGAACCTCGCGGTTGCTACAACAAAGCATCGCCGGCCGCCGAAACCTCATGGATGCTGCAACGGATCGTCACCAGTGTTGTTATGGAGCATTGTTGGGCCGTCGTCGCATCGTCGGTGCTATAATAGAGCATCGCTGATGCTTCAATGGATGGTCGCAGGCTCGCAGTAGCTTCGTTGCTGCAACCCGGTGTTGCAACCGTGGTCGGTGCGTGCCGAGCTCGTGAGTGTTTTTCTGTGCGATGACTAGCGACGGTTCATGGTGCAGGCTGAAGCTGGTGCTGCATGTCGTCCAAATGTGGCTCATCGCGTCGGAAGTGTGGATTATGTGTTGCACTCGTGTACATGCCTGATGGATGACTGGAGTAGCTGCGGGAGATATATGGCGTACTAGATCGTTGATAGCGCGCGTTGCCGCGCCCGTCTATTTTGAATGTTATGAGAGCGTTAGAAATTTATGTACAAACATAGAGTTCATGTTAGTTTATACATATAATTTGTTAGTGCAAAGTGATAGTGTCTCGCATGAAGCTCATAATAGCTGGTCCACAGGCGTGCGAGTTGAATTTTTATTTTTTGTACAACGTAGAGTTGAATTATTGATTCGTTCGCACATTAAAACTATAGCTTCACATAAGCTTTTTTTTGGTCATTTTAAAAGAAACAAATGCTCCTATGGAGGACCAACCGGAGAGAACATATGTTTGGTTATCAATGTTCTATTGCTTAAAGCAACTTTATTTTTTTTCCTAATGGCTTTTTCGCGTGTAATATTACATTTGACAAATCAGATTCAAGGTCCCTGAATCTTTATAGTGAAAATGTACATGTAACGAGTTATCAGATGAGTACATTTTCAAATCTCCCAAATACTTTGAGTGCATCACAGAAGGCAGGGCACATTCAAGGATTTGCGAAAAGTAGCATTAGAACAGTGCAAATAACTTCACACGGTGTCTTAATAATACTGGGAATATATGATCTGAAACAATACACTCATATTTAGGTAGAGAAAATGCTAAGTATTTGGGTAAATTACAGAATTTGTAGCCTTTGGGTGACACAAATATTGAAGGGTTTATATATTAATATTAGTGCACTCCAAGATGCTATAGTCTTCCTTCAAAACATCACAAATATCTAATTCATTGAGCCCGAAGCTTTGTTAAGAGTGCAATCCAAAAGGCCGTTGTCAATCTTGTTCCTGCAAAAAAATCGATTTAAGAAGTAAGAAATCATGTGAAAACATGAACTTTATGTTGCGCACTTTAGTATTTTTGGTTTAATAGCACACCACTTGCATCTACAAGGACTTTCAGTTCTCCAGTCCTGGTATTGTCGATGGAACTAATAAAAGTGCTTCGGCAAACTTGCCCTAAATCTAGCACTCTTGCTGGCCAACTCCTCCTCTAGCTCGTTGTCCCTCAGGTCGCAACTAAAATAGCCCCTACCCTGCCAAAAGGATGGTTGTTATGATGATCTTATGTGATGAACACATGTTACAGGTAATGCACTTCTTTATGCACAGAATCTGATCACGGACACAACGAAGAGCATTGAAACGAACAACAACGTTACCTGTCCAATGGTCTGCACTTATTTACTACTACCTCCGTTCCTAAATAATTGTCTTTCTAGAGATTTCAACAAGTGACTACATACGGAGTAAAATGAGTGAATCTACACTCTAAAATATGTCTACATACATCCGTATGTGGTAGTCCATTTGAAATCTCAAAAAGACAAATATTTAGGAACGGAGGGAGTATATGTCATGATGCCTTCCCTTATTAGAAGAAAAAAATGAGATACATACTGCACTTACTTAATTCTTCCAATAATTTGCTGACATCACAGCCCCCAGATCAAGTGTATCTTGCCTGAATGACCATCATAAGATTAGATTTCCCATACATCTACATCATACAAATGGAAATGAACAAAACTAAAACTTCTGCAAATAATGAGAATATCATGAATTCAGAGATGATAGCACAGTATACTGGGAGTTTTGTTTCCGATGGTGAAATCTTTATTGATGGCAACATAACACGGTTCACACAAATTTGATGCATATTTTTGTTACCCATTCGTGCATGGTATGGAAAATAGAAGAGGGATATCAGTTACTACTGTTTAGTAGTATGTGTAAAGACTAAAAAAAATCATTTTTGTTACCCATTCGTGCATGCTATGGAAAAAATAGAGGAATTTCTCCCCCATTTTATTAGTTGTTGATTCCATCAATGATAATGGATGAATACTCAATTCTGTAAGTTAGAGAGAACTGCACATGAACATCCATCAAAGTATAGGCTGCATTTACATGGAAGGCAGAAAAACGTAAGCAAATTGTTAAGTAAGCTTGTCAAGAACCGATAAGTTTCAGTTTTAGGCATGGATATGAGGTATCTCGAATCAAAGTTCCTTCCACCTTGATTCAAATGATGTTCACACTTCACAATATTAATCCAGAAAGAAACTCCCCTTATTCTTGGAAAGATGCAAAGCCTGCATTGAAAATCCACACACAATACTTGCAAATATCCGCATGATTATTGGGCTTTTCTCATTTCTGGATAGAAGAAGATACTGATGCTTCACCCCCACCCCCCCCCCCCCTCTATAACAGTATGGCTACATTCTTTTGCGCATTTAACTACACTGTCCACTTAACCTGTTGTGTAGAACAACAAACATAACCATATAACACAGAAATATGAGTAGTCTTGTAAAAACATGGATGGTGGAAGAGAAAACGGAAGGGCTAGGTTTCCCTCCCCGCGCCGCCACCCGCGAGGCGGCCGGCGAGGGCCCCCAGATCCGCTCGCCGCGCACCTCCCCTCCTCCTCCCTCCTCCCTCGCCGCCGCCAGGGGGCGCGGCCGGGCGAAGCCCGACTGGCGCCGGCGGCGGCGGGGCCTGGTCTTCCCCCGGCGCGACGGGGCGGCGCGGGCCGCTCCTTCGGGTGCAGGCGCGGTGCAGACGCGGGGCACCGCGGCGTGGCGGCGCGCTCCTCCTGGCGGGCGTGGCGCGGCGTGGCCGGCTGCGCGGTGGTGTGCGCCTCGCCGGGGCGGCCGTTCCGTCCGGCAGGCAGCGCGGGCTGCGGGCGGCGTGGGCGGCGGCTGGGGTCCGGCTTCGGGCCCCCGGCGGCCGTGTTGGTTCCCTCCATCGCGGGCGTGCGGTGGTGGTGCGGCTCGGCCGGTGGCGGTCCGGCGACCTGGTGGTGGTGGCCGGCGGCGCACATGGTGGTGGTGGCCGGCGGCGCACATGGTGGTGGTGCTTCCACTTGGCGGCTCTCTCTGCGGGGAGGCAGGGGAGCGGCTTGGACAGGGGCGGCGGCGTCGACGGCGTGCCGGCTGCAGCGCAAAGGCGGGAACTTTACAGGCCTCGGAGATCCCGGCCGGGCCTGTGCGACCACGGGCCTAGTATGTTCCTGCTATTGCGTCCGGTTAGCTACCGTCGAGACGGTGGAGGTGGGGCCCTCCTGCGTGCCGACGGTGCTGCTGCCCTAGTCCCGGCTCCTCTCCTTTGTGCGGACCATGCTTCACATGCTGTGGGGAGACGGCGTGAGAAGCTTCGTGACCGGGTTGGCGCAGGGTGAGGCTCTGTTTGGTGGCGAGCTCTGGAGTGCCTGAGGTGGTGGTTGGGATCGGAAGAAATCTCTGTTGGCTTGGCCGACACTGACGCGGTGGCGCTTGTAGGTACCGCCTGACCTTCCTGAAGGGCGTCGGGGCTACCCTTCCTCTCTCCTCACAGCGTACCGGGGGAAACCCTTGGCAGCAGCGTCGTCATCGTCGCGGTCCTTCTTGGAGGTGCTGATTGGTACCGGCGCTTTGGAAGCTCGGAGCTTGGTGGGCGATCTCCGGTGGGCGCAGCGGCCTCGAGGCTTCTTCGTTTTTTGTCGATCCGCCGTTGTTGGCATTAGTTTCTTTTGTATTTTCTCTTTCTTTCCTTTTGGGCGTGACTGTGCTGCTTCCGCCCCAGCACCTATCGTTGGATGTTCGGTTGGTTGCTTTGTATACAAAGCGGGGGGAAACCCTTTTTCGGTAACATGGATGGTAAAGGATGAAACAATAAGACATCTGGCAGTCCAAGTTAAGTAATTACCTGTCCAAAAGCCATTAAAACTATCGGCTGAAGAATTTCAGAAATAAAAAGATGTGAGAACCAGTTTCCAATATCTGGCCGAATCAATTGACCACCTCCCAGTAGACCAATACCTGTACAAAATTTGGATTGAGGATACAATGTAATCTTGGGTCGAAGAAGAAAATCATACATGGATGATAAAAAATAAAGATAGAGGTGAACCTAGAAGTGCAGCATGCTGATGCGAATATGGTGAATCCTAACTGGTTACGCGTGCAACGCCAATCGCTACCGTCGCTGCGACCCGCCGATGCGAGTGGCCGTGGCCCACCTGGTCCCATGCAATTATCCCTCGTCTTAGTTTTTCACCGGCATACAGTTTGAATACAGTCAAATCGTATCTGTACCATGCCTGCCCATACCTACATCGTACCCGCTCGCCCTTTTCTTTCTCTCCACACCCACGCCCGTACTCTCTCTCCATTAATCTCATCTCTCTCTCTCTGTCTCCATTATCTCAAGATCCATCCAGCCCTTCCTCCTCCACGGCCGGCCACCCTCCCGATCTGGAGGTCTCCGACCAGATCATTCCCCTCCCCACCACGGCATGCGGCATGGAGTCCCGGGATCGCTCGCCGTCAACCAATGCTATGCGGATCTGGCGAGTCCTAACTCACCAAGATCCCATGACGGACAAGGTTTGTTGCGCCTCCTCCTGAAGCTGTCGAGGACCATGAACGCCACTTCCTCTCACCGGCTCAGCACCAACACTTTCACTACCCGCAGGTAATCCCCCTGTCCCCCGCTCCAAATCCAGGAGCTGGTCGGCTTCCTCTAGTCAAGTCCGCCTCAACGAGTTGGGATTGCTTCTTCCTGATTGCCCATGGATTTGTAATGCAATTTGATAAGGATTTATTTGTAGGTGTACAAAATTGCTTGTTCCCGGATGGATATAGTAGCACATGGATCCATCACCTTTGGTCTTATCTGGTGTTCTCCCGTGCGTGACGAATTTCGAAGGTGCGGGTGTTCTCCGGTTATTCTCCTATTTATTGTCTTTCTTGCTTGTGATTTGATTTTCTTAACTTTCCTAATTTAAGGATGAAACAGAGGCTGGGCGACAGGGAGATTACGCTGGAAGTGTGTTGCCTTGTGCCAGATCCGCCACGAAGTGAGCTGGCCCTCTCCTCCTTTCATGCCGACATCGGCATATTGCCCTGCTTCTTCCACGACTTGATGAACCTACCTTCGCCAGCTTGATTGATTTTAATCGAGAGAAAACTAGTTCGATTGAGTTTTATCTTAAAAAGGCTAGTCATCGCCTGATGGCCATTGTATAGATAAAATATGCTGCAGTTTATTCTTCCTGTACTACTGCAATAAGGCAACGTTTCATCACTATTCAGTTCTATGCAATTCTCTTTCTGTTTTTTGCTCTGGTTCATGAGCAGTAAATTTTAAAGTTTCCAACATACAGTTTGCAATATTATGGGCAGAATTGTACAAGAACTTTTTGGACGTCTCCATCGCACTTTGCCAAAATTTGTCAACGGACTTTATAGAGTTTAACAGAGAGTTGTTTTTACAATATTATGGGCAGAATTGTACATGAGCTTTTTGGATGTCTCCATCGCACTTTGCCGAAATTCGACGAAGGACTTCATAGTTTAACAAATAGTTCTTTTTGCAAAGCAGGTTCTTTGAATAAATTGCAAAGGACTTTATATCCAATTTGCTTTTATTTTTTGCTCTAGGTCCAAATTTTGGAGTTTCCAACATAGATTGCAATATTTTGGGCTGAATTGTACAAGCACTTTCTGAATGTCTCCATTGCACTTTGCCGAAACTGTTGAAGGACTTTATGTTTTAAATTTTTCATCAAAACCTGAAGAATTGGTCCAGAGATTATAACAAGTTCTTCACGTTTTGTTGATAAAGGTCGAAAGAAGCTCTATTAAAGCTCTATTAAAGATTTCAAAATAGAGCTTCTTTCGACCTTTATCAACAAAACGTGAAGAACTTGTTATAATCTCTGGACCAATTCTTCAGGTTTTGATGAAAAATTTAAAACATAAAGTCCTTCAACAGTTTCGGCAAAGTGCGATGGAGACATTCAGAAAGTGCTTGTACAATTCAGCCCAAAATATTGCAATCTATGTTGGAAACTCCAAAATTTGGACCTAGAGCAAAAAATAAAAGCAAATTGGATATAAAGTCCTTTGCAATTTATTCAAAGAACCTGCTTTGCAAAAACAACTATTTGTTAAACTATGAAGTCCTTCGTCGAATTTCGGCAAAGTGCGATGGAGACATCCAAAAAGCTCATGTACAATTCTGCCCATAATATTGTAAAAACAACTCTCTGTTAAACTCTATAAAGTCCGTTGACAAATTTTGGCAAAGTGCGATGGAGACGTCCAAAAAGTTCTTGTACAATTCTGCCCATAATATTGCAAACTGTATGTTGGAAACTTTAAAATTTACTGCTCATGAACCAGAGCAAAAAACAGAAAGAGAATTGCATAGAACTGAATAGTGATGAAACGTTGCCTTATTGCAGTAGTACAGGAAGAATAAACTGCAGCATATTTTATCTATACAATGGCCATCAGGCGATGACTAGCCTTTTTAAGATAAAACTCAATCGAACTAGTTTTCTCTCGATTAAAATCAATCAAGCTGGCGAAGGTAGGTTCATCAAGCCGTGGAAGAAGCAGGGCAATATGCCGATGTCGGCATGAGAGGAGGAGAGGGCCAGCTCACTTCGTGGCGGATCTGGCACAAGGCAACACACTTCCAGCGTAATCTCCCTGTCGCCCAGCCTCTGTTTCATCCTTAAATTAGGAAAGTTAAGAAAATCAAATCACAAGCAAGAAAGACAATAAATAGGAGAATAACTGGAGAACACCCGCACCTTCGAAATTCGTCACGCACGGGAGAACACCAGACAAGACCAAAGGTGATGGATCCATGTGCTACTATATCCATCCGGGAACAAGCAATTTTGTACACCTACAAATAAATCCTTATCAAATTGCATTACAAATCCATGGGCAATCAGGAAGAAGCAATCCCAACTCGTTGAGGCGGACTTGACCAGAGGAAGCCGACCAGCTCCTGGATTTGGAGCGGGGGACAGGGGGATTACCTGCGGGTAGTGAAAGTGTTGGTGCTGAGCCGGTGAGAGGAAGTGGCGTTCATGGTCCTCGACAGCTTCAGGAGGAGGCGCAACAAACCTTGTCCGTCATGGGATCTTGGTGAGTTAGGACTCGCCAGATCCGCATAGCATTGGTTGACGGCGAGCGATCCCGGGACTCCATGCCGCATGCCGTGGTGGGGAGGGGAATGATCTGGTCGGAGACCTCCAGATCGGGAGGGTGGCCGGCCGTGGAGGAGGAAGGGCTGGATGGATCTTGAGATAATGGAGACAGAGAGAGAGAGATGAGATTAATGGAGAGAGAGTACGGGCGTGGGTGTGGAGAGAAAGAAAAGGGCGAGCGGGTACGATGTAGGTATGGGCAGGCATGGTACAGATACGATTTGACTGTATTCAAACTGTATGCCGGTGAAAAAATAAGACGAGGGATAATTGCATGGGACCAGGTGGGCCACGGCCACTCGCATCGGCGGGTCGCAGCGACCGTAGCGATTGGCGTTGCGCGCGTAACCAGTTAGGATTCACCATATTCGTTCCATCGCCGGAGTTAGAAGAGTGAGCCGAGTGGAAGCATATATACGCAGCAGAAGAATGAGAAACAAAGAGCCAGGCATCTAGTATTAATCACCGTGAGGAGCGCACATCATTCACCATGAATGCTTGGAGAGAAACTGAAAAATGAGAAATAAAGAGCCAGGCATCTATTAATCACCATGAACGTTTCATGGTGAGCCCGCGGGGCGCTTGGCCGTGAGCCCGTGACCGGTCGCCTGCGTCACGGGCGGCTGGCATGTCCGACCTAACAGGGCCGAACACACGACCGCCTCCCCTCGCAACCACGAAGCGACCGATCTCCCTCGTCCTCACTCCTCCCTCTCGATGGAAATCTGGGCGGAGCGAAGGAGGGTCGCCCGATCCCCTTGTCCTCCATCTCTCTCGATGGGTCGAGTGAGGCTGGAAAATTCTGGAGGCCGAACACTTGCGGACCGCTGCTGGTTTAGATAAATGGGCTGGGTAAGAGGCCCATTTTACCAGAAAGCTCAGATTTTTCCTGTGGAGCAGCAGCCCCTTAGGACATTTGGCCCAGTAAGAATAATATGTGGTGGTGGACGAAATAGAGAGCAGATTTGACGGCCAAGATCTTTCAAATCAAGCAAATGGACGGTCAGAAATGGCTAAATCGTAAGAGAGCTCGGTTTAGGCTCAGTTATACTATCCTAAATTGGGATGAAAGCGGTGGCGTGGTCAAGGAATCAAGCGGGCCAAATCGATGCTAATCAACGGTTGGCTAGGCGGCTGATCTTACGAAAAGATCAGCCGGCTGATGCCTAGTAGCCGCCTATTTTTTTATGAAATCGACACCATGTGTTTGCAGGGTAGACAAAGTTTTGAAGGGATCTTAGAAAACCTATGTGTTACAGTTTCTCTTCGTGGAAATTGTTTGCACGTGAGTACCTTCGAGATTGGTTTTCTCGTGCTGGGCCGCAAGGTTCAAACTCTGTACTTCGTGTACATCGCGTGCGCGGGCGAGAGGTTGCTGCTACTAAAGGTGGAGTGCCGTGAAAGGTCGAGCCGTAACAACGGATCGGATCTCGCCACGAGGTTCGGTCTATATCAGCTCGCGTGGCAGCGGCCCATCTACCTCTCACAGTCCATATTTATGATGCACGCGCGAGCGGCCCTGCCTGGCAGCCACCCCAGCCGAGCGGTCGTGGTCCCTTTTAATGTGGAAGTCGTGGATCGATGGGAGTCCACACTTCCACTCCCAGCGACACGTGCCTCCTCGAAGCCCGACGCGCTCGCCTTCTCCAAACCCTAGCTCCACCTTGCCGCCGGCTACCATGGGATGTCATTGGATCTTCCTTCGGCCATTGCCACCGCTCCACCCCTCCACATCCACCTCTACCTCCGGCACCCGCATTCCACGTCGCGTGCGGCCGGACCTCGCATAAGGCCGTACGTGAAGGCGGAGATTTGCAAGCGTTACTGGGAGTCAAGCACGCCGCTACAATCATGCGACGTGCACCTTCCCAATAACCGGCATCTCTCCGCGGATTGGGTGCCCATCCCACCGATCCCGATGAGCGACCGCGCTCGACTCGAGGAGGTGGCCTGCCGTCGGACCTCGATAACCACTGGAGGTATGTCGTGGAATCCCTGTTGTGGGACACGTGGCTCTACGACGAGCACGATCTACATCGGCAATCATTCTTTGTCGATCATGCTCCAAGCCCGCCCCACCGCGAGCGCGCCGTCAGCCCTCCCCAGCCACGCGGACATAGGCTGGTCCGCGGACTGACGCCAATGCCATCCCTGATGTCATCCCCGCCACTGCCTGCTCAGACGACAACCGAGGAGGAGGAGGAGCTGGTGAGGCGGGTCATGGATGACTCCCTCCACACCCATAACGAGCCCAGTGACAGGGCCTCAAACACATGATAGCCCTCACCACGGCCGGCAGCGTCGCCACCCTAGAGTTCGACGTCGTGGTGCAGGAGGAGGCCATGGAGGGCGTGTAGCAGGAGGAGGAGGAGGATCCCACGCCATGGAACCCAGCACTGGTCGGCCAGAAGTGGTCCTGGACGGAGACGGTCTATCACGGCGAGATCGACAATGGAAGCAGAATTAACATCATTAGACACATCTGGTGTTGAAGCAGGATGGCTTCGAGATCTTTTGATGGACTTGCCATTGGTTGATAAATCGGTTCCAACTATCCTTATGAACTGTGACAATCATACTGTTATCACCAAGGTGAAGAGTTCAAAGGACAACATGATGTCCAACAAACACATAAAAATGAGATTAAAAGCTGTCAGAAATTAAGAAACTCCGGAGTGATAGCGTTGGACTATGTCCATATGGCTAAGAATTTGGCAGATCCCTTTCCAAAAGGGCGATCACGTGTTGTGATAGATAATGCATCGAGGGAGATGGGTATGAGACCCACATGAGTTGCCATGGTGATAACCCAACCTATGTGATCGGACATCCTGTGAAGTAGGACCTAGGAAAACAAGCCAGTGGTGAACTGAGGAGAGTAACTATACTAACCCACTCCGTTGGAGATGCAATACTCTCAATACTATATGGTAGGATGACTATTGTCTTAATGTGTTCCAAAGCTTATGTAAGCAAGATGCTATCCTACAGAGCGATCTTTGGAGGAACACACCTATGTGAGCCCGACTGCTTGTCATAGTCTACGAGATTGGGGTGATCTCTAGTAAGCTCATGAATAGGCCAAGAGTGTGACTTATATGCTTCACCCGAGGGGTCTGCCTTCGGCAGGCTAGTACTAGTAAGACATGTGGTGAAGCTTTTTTATGCCAAACTGATAGACTGTGACCAGCAGTCGGGCTCACATAGGTTGCGAAGGAGTGTAGCTACTTGCTCCAGGTGAAGCTCGCCTTTAACAGGTCTTCACTGAAACACTAGTATATCGAAACAGCAACTGGAATAGAGGACACAATGGGCCCTCGAGATCTGGTGGGGGATTGCTGAAATTTGGGATGGGCTTTAGGCCCATATCGCAATTTCTGAAAAATCTCTAAGGGCCCATGTGAGTTTATTGGCACTAGGTGTAGTGGGAAGTTTAGTCCCACCCCGCTAGTGGAGAAGGAGTTGGACCTCTTTATAAGGGATTGTCTTCCACATGTTATTGGAGCTTGAGAATAGAAGAGGCCCTCACGCACACCTCCTCCGCGACGACGTCCATCGCTTCTCTCCTTCCAGCGATCGATTTGAAGATGCTACTCAACTTTTAGGTTTCCTTTGATTACGACTAGATGTTGATCGTGTACGTAGTAGCTAGGCCGGCCGGGTCCTCGACTTTATGGGGCCAACCTATCCAAACTTCGTCGTCGACTCCAGAGTCCAGACCAAAATCGGTGGGGTCAGCCCTGAGAGTCCGTGCCCGACTGCTCCTGTGTCCCGCCCTCTCCTCTCTCCCCCGGGCTGCTACAACAACCATCATCTCTCGCGCGGTGGATATCAGGCAAACGCGCACAAGTATTGGGTCTGGCCCAACCAAAGATTTCCAACATACTCACTCTTCCGGTTTTTGAAAGGTTCTGGAACATTCACTGACCGGGTTCTCATTCCTTTTTCCTTTTGGGTTCTTCTGGTAATTTATTCCTTTGTTATTTTCTTATAATAAATTCATGATTTTTAGAACTTTTAAAAAATCTCTTAAACCTTTTTCGAAATTCCAGAATAATTTTTGAAATCACACATATTCTTCAAATCCTAAAATATTTTTGGAAATCATGAAAAAAATTCTTAAAAATGACAATTTTGTATTCAAATTCAAAAAAATGAATTCTAGAAGATTTTTCAAATTCATAAATATTATTCAAATTAACAAGATTTTTTTTTTATTTCATGAACATTTTTCAAATTCAACAGTGTTTTTCAAATTCATAGACATTGAGAACATTACCATGAAAATGGAACCTTTATTCCATCATGAACCTAGATCGTGCCAAAGGGAATAAAAAACGGCTTAATCCTAAAAGGAATATGAGCATAATAGTGACTCCAGGAACATAAAAACCATGCCCAGTGGCACATGCACGGCTAAAAAAACCAGTGGCACCTGCAGACGGTATCAACAACAAGTTCTAGAATGACAACACGGCCTTTTTCTCTCCCGTAGCACCGCACGGACTCTTTTGCTATATGTACATTAAAGAGAACTAAATTGAGAAAATAGGCTGGTCCTAATAAAAAAGAAAAGAAAAGAAAATAAATAAACGTCTTAGAAAAAGCGAGAAAACAACGGTACTGAAGGTGAATTGGGAATGCTATCTCTTGTGAGCACTACCCGAGAGAAAATCAAAAGCCAAAAGAAAACGAAAAAACTAACGCCCACACATGTGGTCGTTTGCAGATCGCCCACACACCTTCATCACCACTCATTTTGCCACGTATGAATAGATGACATCAGCAGATATCTTTTTGGTTTTCGGCTTAAAAATATTTTATCTCTTAAATAAAAAAGCGAACTAAAAATCGGTTTTCACCATTAAATCCGTCTCGACGAGATCTCCAAAACTAGACCACATGTTGATATGTTTCGACGAATTTTTTTTTTTGCCCAGAAGTTGCCATGATGTTTACACTATAGTTGCCATAGTGCTTAAACTAAAGTTGCCATGTGGCAATTTTAGTTTGTAGATCATGGAAATTTTAGTTTTTTGATGATGGCAATTCCAGTACTTTGATCATGAAAATAATTTTTTTTATTGAACCATGGCAATTTTAAGTGCATGTATCATGGCAATTTTAGTTTATGGTGCATGGCAAGTCTAATTTCTTAATTCTCCGTTTTATAATATGTTAAAATTTATTTTTAAATGTAAAAGAAAATAGTTGAAACATATAATGGCAACTTCAGTGTAAATATCATGGCAATTCATGTGCAATAGACATGTCAACTTTTAGCCAAAAAAAAATCGCCGAAATATATCAATATGAGATCTAGTTTTGAAGATCTCGCCGCGAGGGATTTAATGATGAAAACGGATCTTCAATCGGATTTTTCATTTAAGAGATAAAATGTTTTAAAAACTGAAAATCCGAAAAGATTCTTGCATGCATGCATGCGATGACATGGCAATCTATTTGCATTAGAGACGTGTGGTGCATCTCCTTTCCTGCCACACGTGTGTCAATTATCGACGTCCAAAGAAAAAGGGGCTGCATGCCCCCGCACTTACGTGCTACAGATCTTTTGCCAGATCGTCTCCCCCAGTCAGTTGATCACTGATAGCCGTCTTGAATTCAATTCAGTTGCAATGAATTCAGTTCGGTTGCAATGAATATCTAGCTAGAGTGCTACTTTCTTCGTCCGGATTTATTGGGCCCTTCGACAAGAACTCATGTACCAAGACATAACATTAATTCCTTACAATTAGCACTATTATACTTCGGCTTCTACGCCCAATTAACTGTCAAAACAATGCAATCGTGCTGCATGCGCGCACGTACCTGCATGCCGTCCATGCTCAATTCCGCACCTACCTGCATGCAGTCCATGCTCAATTTAATGCTGCTGCTCCTGCCCAATACGATGGACGCATGCGCCAGCTAACAGAGGAAAAGCAAGCGATTTATTGTCTTATTAAGTGGTAATGAAGAAAATGAGGCCCGGAGAAAATACCTAGGTTGCATGAGGGCCTTACAAATAGGGACAACCTCTGGTTTCCCATGGGCCTAATAAACCCGGACGGAGGTAGTAGACAAGAGCACATCTAGATAAGACCTAGCTAAATATGTCTACTTTTTTTAAGGGAGTGTCTACATCTCAGTCGACTGAGACTTAGTTAAGTCTCAGTCGCTGATGTCAGCACCATCGGCCCTAGGCCTGTTTGGCGGCTGGTGCTGCTTCGTTGTCTCCACGCCTTGGGCTGGGCTTGCCCCATATGACTTGTTTTCTTTTTACCGATTTAATTTCCTTCTCTATTCTGTTACAGGTACAAATACATGGCTAGCAAACTTGCTGGCTCCTGGGAGAAATACTTCAGCCTATTCAACAAGTGGAAAATGGACAGATGAAAAACAATGGAGAAAACACTATAGAAATAATTTAAAATAAAAAAGCATAAAATGAAAAGATAATAGTTATGTGTGGGTATATAACTACCCCAGCGCACACCCTAGCTACGGGTTTAAATATTTTCTGGTTTAGTTGGAAAAATGAATTAGACTAAAAAAGTTGGAACATCAATAATTTTGAGTTTTTTTCCCTTTCCTTTCTGTTGTTTCTCTATTTTCTTACTTCATTGTTTTTTTTATCTACTCCTAGGAGTAGTTGCCTCCTGTTTCTTTTTTCTTCTGCCTTTGTTTTTATTTTCTTCTTTCTTGTTTGTACTTTCTTTCTTTCAAGAAATATCTATATTTATTGAAAAATACATGGTTTTTTTAAATAGGCTAGCATTTTTTAAAAGGTGTATTTCATGAACACCTGTCAAATTTCATGGTTGTTTTAAGCCTTATTTCATTTTTCTTTTCTTGTTCCTGAAAAAATAAATGCAAAGTGTTAGCCCAATTTTAAAAGAAATTTGTATTTTAAGAAAATATTTTCATTATACATTGGTATTTGCAAATAAATTCAATCAAATAATTAGACATGCAACTACCGCCCTAACCTCAACAAAACGCCATTAAGTTGCAGTTGTATAGAGGACATACAATTGCAATAGGATGGACGACATACAATTGAAATGTGACATCTGTAGTTGTGCCTAGTGGCAGACATGCAACTATCCCCTCGCCACAAAACACCACAAAATTGCAACCGAAGGCGACACTTGTAGTTGCATGTCTAGTGGTAGACATGCAACTTCCACCGCCCTCCCCGATAAAACACAACGGAGTTGCAATTGCGTTGGAGACATACAATTGCAGTCGCGGGCGACACTTGCAGTTACATGCTTAGTACAAGACATGCAACTGCCCCCTCACCTGACAAAACACCACTAAGTTGCAATCGAATTGAAGACATGCAGTTTGCAATCGAAGGGCGACACTTGCAGTTGCGTGCCTAGTGCCTGACATGCAACTTCCTTCCCCTTGACAAAACACCGGTAAGTCGTAGTCGTGTTGAAGACATGCAATTGCAGTCAGGGCGACACTTGCAATCGCGTTGAAGACATGCTTAGTGGAAAACATGCAACTAGCCCCTCCTACGATAAAACACCACTATAAGTTGCAACCGCGTTCAAGACATGCAGTTGTAGTCATGTTCAACACTTGCAGTTGCGTGCCTAGTGACTGACATACAACTTCCTTACCCTCGACAAGACACTGGTAAGTTGCAGTCGCATTGAAGACATGCAGTTGCATTCAGGGCGACACTTGCAGTTGTGTGCCTAGTGGCAGACACGAAAGTGCTCCCTCCCCGGACAAAAACACCATAGAGATGCAATCACGTTGATGACATGCGGTTCCAGATGGGGCGACACTTGTAGTTGTGTGCCTAGTGGTAGTAATGCAACTGCCTCCCTTCCGCGACCGACAAACAACACATATAGTTGCAGTCAAGGGCGACACTTGCAGTTGCATGCCTGGTGACAAACATGGAGCTGCCCCTCTCACACAGAAAAATAGAGTTGCAATCGAGGGTGACACTTGCAGTTGCATGCGTGGTGGCAGACATGAAGTTGACCCTCATGAAAAAATAGCACGGAGTTACAGTCGGGCCCGACACTTGCAGTTGTGTGCCTAATAGCGGACATGCAACCCCCCCCCCCCCCAAGTTTTTTAATAAAAAATGGTACAAAAAAGTTTTAAGAACAATAGAAAAGCAGGAGAAGGTTCAAAATACAAAACGCAATAATAGAAATCATCATCACAAGAAACATAGACAAAAAAACATTACACACTTACAAAACAAACACAAAATATAATGATGATACAAAATGGTTTCTCCCGACAGTTCTCAACCGATTCCCCTCCCTCTTCCGACGGTATGTTTTCCCCGCTGAAAAATTGCAGCCTAAAAAACAAAAAGGGAAATCCCAAAACTAGACAAGAAAAAATAACCGCTAAAGGTCAGCCCATACCGCATACCCGGCCGACACTAGAGAAATAAAAAACAAAGAAGAAAATGAAACAGGTCAGTCGCGCTCCTAAAACATTTCAATTTAATACAAAAACAAGCATAGGAAAATCTCATGGCCAAAGAGTTGATTGGGACTTGGCTAAAACTTAGTTTAACAATCCGGTATAAACCCAAAATTGGAAAATAAAATAAAAAATAAAAAAGTAATAATAATAATAATTTACAAGGCTTGTAAGCTAAATATGTCATACTGCTCCTAATACGGACACAATGCACTTCAGTCTATGTATATGTCCGTTCCCTCTTGTAGGAAATAATAAGAAAACAGAAGCTGACCCCGGCAGAATAAAACCCAACAAACAAAGTAAAAAATTGTCTTTTCCAGCCCACTGTCCAAAGCCTGCCCCGACACATAAAAGAACAGGACAAAAACGCAGCCCACCCAGTTCGTCCCTTACGTGGCTCGTTTACAAGGTTTTTTTTATTTGCCGCTCTTTGCGGCAAACTGCTGCAGCGACGCACACGGGGACCGCGACGACCGTTCGGGATGGGCCAGCCCGTTAAACTTATCAGCCATTCCGGTTTTGGGAACTTTCTAGCTGGTTCCCAGCCGGTTTTCTTTGGTTTTGGGAACCTTCTAGGAGATTCCTGAACCGTTTTTTTTTCTTTTTCCTTTTTTCTTTTTCTTTTTTTTGCCTTTTTCTGTTTCTTTTTCTTTCTTTTTCATTTTTTTCGTTTTTATTTTTCCCGTTTTCAAGTTTATTTTCGTTTTTTCAAAAACAATTTTGTGTTGCACATAAATTGTTCAAAACTTCACGAAATGTTCCTGTTTCAAATTTTGTTCCCAATTTTTTTAAAAATATTCACACTTTCAAAATACTTTCCCGAAGTTCAAAATATGTTTTTTGAAAGTTTTGTTCACAAATTTAAAAAATGTTCTTTATTTTAATTTTTTGTTCGCGTAGTTGATTTTTTATTTCTCTTTTTTATTTTCTTTATTTCTTTTGTAATTTTTAATCTAGCCCACGACCGCCGCCGCCCACGCCCACGACCGCAGCACGTGACAAGGGAAAACGAAACGCCCACGTACAATACATGTATACCCTCAGTGTACAAAAGTAATCGGGCCGGTGCGGGCTTGTACAGGGTTGTACGCGCGCCGGTGCGGGCTTCTACAGGGCTGTACGCACGTTCTCCTCGGGCATAAAAAGACGATCGTGCCCCTCTTCACGAATCGTTTTTGACAGATCTCAGCCGTCCTTGTGTTTCTCCCCTCGCGTTCAACCCAGGGGGGAGCACCGGAGCAGAAACGTTTTTCTACATGGTGCCCTTTCTAGGTCTTGACAGCTACTCCCTCTGTCCGGAAATACTTGTCGGAGAAATGGATGAAAATGGGTGTATCTAAAACTAAATTGCGTCTAGATACATCCATTCCTCCGACAAGTATTTTCAGAGCAAAGATGTGCATTTCTGAGCGACAATTAACTACATCATTGAGAATTCAATCGTGTGAAAAGACCTTGAAGCGGACAAGCTAGCTATGTTTGCATGCTTAGTTCCCTTTTGCCTCCCAACCTAGCTAGCTTGCTAACATATACGATGGAGATAAAAATTAAGGCATCACTATTCGTACGGGCAAAATTTAAGGTGTCCCCATTGCCAGCAGGAAAGGAAATATGACCTAGCTATATATCTCATGAAGTTTGATTTAATCCGGACCTATGCATCAGTGGAAATGTAATACAGTACCTTGCTGCTCGCTCTGTTAGGCATAAACCACGACTCGTCGTGGTGACCAGTATGTGTCTAGTTCTAGGGCGAGTTCAGGCATCGGTTCATGGCCGTGTCTGTGTTCGTGGTGCGTGTGTGTCGCGGTGGCGCCTGAGTTCGTGCTCACGTCTGTGTCCATATCACGGAGTGAGTCTAGTTTGAGCCGGTTTGTGGCTAGGCATGTAGTCACAGGGCGACCGAGGTAGTGTGCAGCAAAGCAACCTGGGCCAGGTCGTTCAGACGAGCAGGCGGGCTCACGATGGAGAAAAGACCGGATCGCCAGGGAGGCATGCGCGGGAAGAGCGTTGCTTCCGTGAGCGCTACGTGTTGTTAGCTAGTACTCCCTCTGTCCGAAAATACTTGTTCTAAAAATGGATAAAATGGATGTATCTATAACTAAAATAAGGCTAGGTACATTCATTTCACTAGTAGAAAAGAGGGCTTTGGTCCACCCCGGATTAGCCCATTAGTCCCGGTTTAGTCTAGAACCGGGACTAATGGAGGCATTAGTCCCGGTTCGTGCGTCCAGGGGCCACATCGGCCATTTGTATCGGTTCGTCTAGACCTTTTAGTCCCGGTTGGTGCCACGAACCGAGACTAAAGGGTGCGATGCCCTTTAGTACCGGTTCGTGGCACCAACCGGGACTAAAGGTTAGACCTTTAGTCCCGGTTCGAGCCACCAACCGGTACTAATGGGGTTTGAGGCATTAGTACCGGTTCATGGCACGAACCGGTACTAAAGGTCACATTTTTCAAACTCCACCCCCCGGGCCGCGTTTTCAGTTAAAAAAAAGAAAATGATGAAAATGTCAAAAAAAGTTTCCCATGTGATATGTGGTCTACCGTTAAACATTTTCAAAATCCTCAAAAACCTAACAGAAAAATAGTTACGGGGCTTTTAAGATCTAGAGTGAAAAAAATCAAAAAAAATTCAAACTGTGTTCAAACAATGGTCAAACAATGGTCAAACTAATTATTCTAGAATATTAGTGTTACTAAATAATTATTTTAGTTATTTTGAATTTTGGTCAAATCTGGTCAAACTGTGGTCAAACTATGGTCAAACAATGGTCAAACTAATTATTCAAGAAATATTGTGTTACTAAATAATTATTGTTTTTTAAAACAATAGTTTCAAACTCAAACAGTGAAATGTGTCACTTCATGCTCACGCAAAATTCCTGAGGGTTAATAGGATTTACATCTTACTATTGTCAAGAAAACAACAAGTGCAGACTTGGAAACGAGGGAGAATAGAATCCGGAAATAAAGCGTGCTCAGGCTGAGGGAGTGGGAGGATGGGTGACCGTTCGAGAAGTTAGATGATTAGGAATGATGAGGGATGATTAGAGATTAGAGGATAAATTGAGCAGTGATGAGAGGTGGTGATTAGAGATTAGAGGTTAAAATAATTCAGAAATTTAAAAATAAAAAAAATCAAAAAAAATTTAGAAAAAAAAATCATAGAATTTCCTTTAGTCCCGGTTGGTGTTACCAACTGGGACTAAACGTAGAGCTCCACGTGGCCGCGACCTTTAGTCCCGGTTCCAGTTTGAACCAGGACTAAAGGGGGGAGGCATTAGTAACGACCCTTTAGTCCCGGTTCAAGAACCGGGACTAAAAGCCCTTACGAACCGGGACTGATGCCCCCTTTTCTACTAGTGTTTCTAGGACAAGTATTTCCGGACGGAGGAAGTAGTAGGCTAGTTGGTTAGTGCGTGCATGCATCAGCTGGATATGGACTTGCATGTAGGGTTGGTTAGTGGGTGCTACGTGCGTGCGTGGCCAAGTGTGGCTGCCGGCCCTGTGTGTGCTGGGCTATATAAGAAAACTAGACCATGATGGCGCGCGCTGCCGCGCCCGTCCATTTTTTCAATAGAATGATAGTGAATTCAGAAATATATGGAGACATTGAAATGTAAGTTATTATGTGTTAACCACAAGTAACCACAAATCTAAAGTAGAAGGGTCACTTGTTTTTACAATCACCATGATGAGTATATACTCCTTTGATGTTAGAACGGTAAAATGGCATACCCGCTATAATTGTTAGTTAACTATAAAAATCTAATGCATCATCTTGTAGACAATCTTTATCCGAAGATCTGGAACTTATGGTTACTTCATGATCTCACTAATTCGCATCACCATGAAGATTTCGAAACAAAATAGCTTAACAACACAGAAACAAAGTGATGATGGTGATATAAATAGCATGTTGCAATTCTTGCTATGGATTGTTGCAGGCGTGCATCACATTCTTTCCTTGTTACAGAGGACAACAGTGGTGGAATACTATGAAACACAGACTTGCTAGTCCTGCGGACAAGCGTATAGTAACCAAATGTACTGTTATGAGGAAAGATTTCTTATACATAGCAAATATGTTGAAAGATTTTGATGGTTTGTTGTGGTCCTTCATTGTTTGCTTGATCCAACTATCTCGTAAAATCTATATGTTGTTTTTACTCTTCATAACTACACAAACACAAACATAACCGGCGACAAATTTAATCAAATGATAGAATCAACATGTCATGTCTAATTTGTGAGGATAAAACACGAGATTGCTGCCCCTAATTAATTCCGTCTATATCAAGAAATTGGTACAGCCTAAATCCTAGTGCGGACTAATATTATCACATAGAATAAATCAAAGGGCCGACTAACCAAAAAAAAATCTTGCCCATTGTCACCATCGTCGGGCGTCGATGGCCGGCCTCAGCCGTCGGTGTGATATAGCAAACATATACATGGAACTGTATGTCGATATGTATCAAATTAGCAAGCAGTTCATCAAAACCAACCTGAGCTGACTTGTTTGCTACTTTTCAACTTCCTCTGAGCTCCGACCATAAATTCACAAGGTACCTAAACTTGATAAGTTTAATAATCTGATACCTTGCTGACAGAACTAATCCTCTATATTTCATGGTGTAACTTTCAGCAGGGCAAGCATCAAAATTGATCTATTGACATCAAATTACAGGAAAAATAACATTGTAGGCTGAGATCAGGACCTCAGTTTTGTGCACTGCTCAATTTGTTAAATGAATGGCAGGATAAAGAATATGCTAGACACACTAAAACCAGTAGAATTACACATACAGGCAGCGTGGGCTCCATCATCCAGTTCTGCTTCCTCATTCCCCTCCTTACTTTGGCAAATCCTTCACCAGCAGGCATGGTTCACACTAAGTCAATAATTCATCTCCCCCCTTCTGCAGGTGTTCCCTCCTTCCTATCTACACTCTTTTCCCAATTCTGCTCACGTTATTGATTTCTTATTGATGCTATTCTTTGCACCCCCAAAATTAAAGCAGGTTCTCTGGATCAATCGACTGGACTTCGGTTTCACTTGGTTTGCTTATTCTTCTGCATCGGAATTTTGTCAAAGTGATCTGATAAGCACAATATGTTTATATCCAGAATGTGATGCGGAGGCATCAACGCCTTGAAAAATTTACCTATTTCGTTTGTGCATTTTTTACTTGCTAACTAACCTTCTACATAGGGCAAGAAAAACAGGCGGTATTGCAAGTATTTCAATCAATCATAGAGAGTGTTATCATATTGTAAGAATAGAGAATGGCAGAGTGGCATCATATAGTACGCATAGATAGTGAGATGGGGCACTAAGTTAAATGAGGCATAACAACATAGGAGCATACTCATAGTAACCTGTCCGTTGGCCACTATATTGGCAGATCCGGCTGCAGGAAATAAAGAAATCCGCCCGTCTAAAGAACCTGCAGTCATTTTGAATTATTAGCCAAAGAATACATCCGTAAAAGGGATAATATTGCAGCAGATTGCAAAAACTCAGATGATTACGCTAAGTGCACTTGGTGAAAGAATAATGCGAGCAGCAGGGGGTAATATATAGATCTCTCTAAACTATTATAGCAACAACTCGAACAAAACCAGTGAAATTGAAATCAGCGCATCACATTCCAAATGGGTAATGCCTAAACCATTTAATCCAGCATAATTAGCTAACCTAGCAGAACGAACCTGCATTGTTTGTGAACTGAAAGAACAACATCAATGAAACAAATTTTCTGAGAACGGATGAAGAATTGGGGGAAGAGAGAAGGGGGGGGGGGGGGGGGTAGGAAGGAGTGGGGATTGGGATAAATTAGAGACCTAAGCATCACCAATGGCTGTGGGAGAATGATTTGTGGAAGTCAGGAAAGTGTGGAAGGAGCAGCGGCCAGGTTGGGATTATATGGGCGCCCGTGACTTAAAGGAAAAAATATGAATAGACAAACGAAACTGACGTGCTTTGAACGGCCATTAACCACTCAATCAATCGCTGGCGATAGAACTCCAATCGACATACTGCTGTTCGCCGCCACTGCATCTTCCCGTCGTGCTGTGCAAGTACAACCGAGCCTAGACAACCCAGCGGATCCGGTGCCGTCGCCCGACAAGGCCGTTTGTCGTGTCGGCAGAACCTAGCGTATTGGCCATGTGAGTCGTCGCTCACGCATCGATCGAAGCCGTCATGGTCGCGAGGAGCCGCCACGCGAACGAGGAAGGTTGCGACCTTGTGAGCCAAACGAGAGTTGCGAGAGTCGTGTTTTTTTCCCCTTCGACTGCACGGATGGGAGGCTGGTAAAAGCCCATTAAGCCAAATTTAACGACAGAAGCCCAAAAAAGTCACCGGAGCAGCGGCCCGGGACGGTTAGCGCTCCATTGTAGCGAACGGAGGAGCGTACATGCGATCCAGGGCCAATCCGACGGTCAAAAATGGCAAAAAGTGACGATCGGACGGCTCTGAACGTTGATGGCCTGAGAGGGCTCGAAAGCTGCACGGTTATAATGATTCTTAATGCATTGCGTCTTGTTCGTTGAGCCAATTGGATACAGTGAAGGAAAACGGCCCCGGTGTTCTTCGCCGGGGGGCGTCCGTCGCCGCGGGTGTTCCATCTCCTCGTGTTCTTCTGATTGTTCATCGATCCTTGGTTCCAACACGCTCTAGGTTTTCAGATACTAGCACACTCTGTAATTTATAGAGCTGCTGCAGAGGCTGGGAGAGTGACTTGTTCCATTATCTCCCAATCCTCTTGTTACTTCTTACCTATCTTGAGTCCTTGAACTTTAATATAGATCTCATTGATGCATGACTGGGCATACATGTCCTCTTTGTGAAAGATACGCAATCAAAGATTTTTCTTTTGAACTGTCATTTAGATCAATGGAAGAACATGTGTTGATTGCCAGGTACTAAATGCCACCATATCCAACGGAAAACAAATCCCACCCCTCTTGCGTCGCCTCCGCGTGGCGACAAGAAGGGGGGCCCTAGATCGCCACCAACAGGCTGCCCCTCCTCCTTCCTCGCCTTCCTCAGAAGGCACGGCCAGGCGAAGCCCGATTGGCGCGGTCAGTGGTGGGGCCTCTTGGTTCCTTCACGCGTGGGTGTTGGCACGGGCCAGCGCCCCCGGGACAAGGTATGGTGCTGGAGCTGAGCAACGTGCAGGCGCGGTTGGCGCACATATGTATGATGGCGACACAGTGGTAGTGTGTGCCCGGGGTGGCACCTGCTGGCACTAGTGCAAAACCGGGCTATAGCCTCGGTTCGTAAGGGGCTTTAGTGCCGGTTCTGTAACCGGCACTAAAGGGTGGGGACTAAAGATCCCCTCCCTTAGTACCGGTTAGGCACAAATCGCCGCTAAAGGGCCACCACGTGGCACGAGGCAGGGCCGGGTGTGGGGAGAGCTTTAGTACCGGCTGGTGTTACCAACCGATACTAAAAAGTTTGGGGGATTTTGGTTTTATTATTTATTTTTCCTTTAATTTTGTGTTTTTCATTTAATTTTTTTTGTTTGCTGGTATTTTACGATACTACATATTGTACACATTATGCATATATATAAATAGAATTTCTGGTAGAACCGTATACACACACACACACACACAGTTCTTCCTACATGTAGCCTTCAGAGCCAGTGGCATTTGCCTTGGTGTCTTCGGAGCACGATGACAATTGGGAGTAGTTCATTGGGGCGGTAACTCGTAGTAGAATTCCCCTTTGGGATCTATGACCTTGTCGAGCAAAAATCCCGCTATTTCCTCTTGAAGGGCTCGTATGCGCTCCTTTGTTAGGAGCGTGTCCCGCACCGATCCGAACTGTTAAGAAAAAGATTAATATGCATGTGTATTAGTTATGTGACTAGATATCGATAATGACGTAAAAATTGTGAATAGTGTTCTGTCAAACGCGCGTACCCATAGCTGTCTATCAGTTTTGGTCCTTTCAGACGTCATCATGCGAATGTTCTCGAAAACGCAGTATGCACACTGATCTCTCCCCTGTGCCTGCTTCAGGGCCTTTACGAGAATAAAATTTAATCAGATCATAATTAATCAAGCATGATAATTAATGGTATTGAAACTAGAATTAAAGAGATGCACTAGTGCAGAACCGGGCTATAGCCCCGGTTCGTAAGGGGCTTTAGTGCCGGTTCTATAGTCCGGAATTAAAGAGATGCATGGTAGCTAGCTAGTACTACTTAATTAATTATATCTTGGGTCGAAACCAATACAGCTTTTCTTTCCATTCGCCTGGAAAATGAATAAACGAGTTATTAAATAGTTGATATCAGGAAATTATGAACTAAAGTGGCCGACATATAGTTAATAATGATTGAAATTACCTGTCGACTATCCCCTTCACGATTGAGTAGGTGTGTTTTTCTTTAAGTAGTGAGTCCAGTACTTCAACTGTTCCTTCGTCAACTTTAATGATTAACAAGATCCAATGGTAACTGCATGCACATACGTTTGCATGTCTTAATTAAGCGGGCATGTGCATAACACTCATCAACTACCCTAAACCCCTATACACTTAATTATTGACATCTAGCTAGCTAGTAAGTAAAAACAGAATTTATAGTACAAGACAGTGTGACTCACGTGTAGTTGTAAGGAAGTAGTATATGTTCATTAGTATTGAGGCGTTTCAAGAACTCTAGCATGTTTTTCTCTACTTCTTCTTGATACCACTGATATGTCCATGTTTCTTCATTAATGGTATTTGGGTCAATGAACCCAATGCCATAGCGTCCATCTTTTTTCATTTCATACATCTTCATCCTGCATAATACCACAGAAAAGAATATAGTGAGGATAATTACAGGTAATGATCGATCAATGAGCACTACAACTAGCTTGAGACTTGAATTACAGAAAGAAATCACTTACAGACAATACAAACTGATGATGGATTTGTCGAGTGCTTCTTGATGGAATAATTGAAATAGTTCTGAATACTCAATGGACAGAGCTAGCTTATGGAAGTAATACTCTTCCTTGACTTTTACCATGAGGCCCTCTCGATTGTTACTCTTGGTAATTTTCATGTATTAATCATGCAATTGATACATTCTCGTTGGGAGGTTCTTGACCTCCTCAGGCCTTACCAAAGGTTGGCCGCGGGTATATTTCCATTTTATGTCTTGCTCTTTAAGCTTAGGCATGGGCTCAATCTCGAGGAGTTGTCCAAAAGTGATACCGAGCATTTCAGCGTTCTGTCTATGCTCGTCGGTTATTACCAGCTGACCGGAGGCGGTACTCTCATGTGTTGGTACAACAAGTGGGGGGATCGATTGCGCCACCTGTTCTCCTAGCTGGGGAACGGTTTTCCCGCATTTTTGGCCAGCTGCTTGCCTCAAGCTCGAGCTCGACCCCTGTTGTCGTGCTCGATGTGCCTTCCTGATTTGGCGCTCGTAGTCTAAGTCAACAGGCTTGGGAGCTGGTGGTCGCGCCATACGAATAAACTGGTCAATCTTCTCCTCGGGCACTTTCTCCCTTAGCGGCAGTGCCGGTTTTGGTGCGAAATGGGCCTCCACTTGGGCCTTCACTATGGATTTGTTTTGCTCCTTGGTCATGTCGTAAGGCCTCTGCGGAAGAGGCGCAAGGATTTTTGGACCATATTGAAATCACTTGCCTCCGCCTGTACCTCCTGTACTACCTCGACTTGTAGCACTACGCACCATAGCTGCAGCGGCTCTCTTCCGCGATTGCTGAGGCAGCGGAGATGGCTGACGCGGTGTCGAACTTGGAGTGGCACGCGTTGGTGGACTTGGAGGAGGAGGAGTGGCCTCATGCATTGGATGAGTTGAAGCAGGAGGAGTGGCCTTACGCGTTGGCTGAGTTGAAGCAGGACGAGTGGCCTCACGCGTTGGCTGAGTTGAAGCAGGAGGAGTGGCCTCACGCCTTGGCTGAGTTGAAGCAGGAGGAGTGGCCTCACGCGTTGGCTGAGTTGAAGCAGGAGGAGTGGCCTCACGCGTTGGAGGAGCGTGAGTCGTCTGCTCCTCGTCACCTCCTGGAATTTCAAGCTCTAGCTGACGCGGTGTCGGTGGCCTTTCGAAAGATGATACAATCCTTTCTCCATAGGATGATACGATGTATGGCCTCTCCCAGTGTCTGCTCCTCGTCACCTCCAGGAATGTCAAGCTGTAGCCCCGAATAATGGTCCACCACCTCATCAACCACGACATGAGCATAGCCGGCTGGAATCGTTCTGGAATGGTAGGTTGCTCCGGGGGGATTTGTATAAGCAACGACGTCTGCCGCCTTCACGGATATATCCTTTATTTTGAAGTGTAGCTCACAGTTAGTGTTCTCCATGATGGCATCCACAGGGTATCTATCCAGCAGTGTGTCGCCCGGGGCGGAACCCATGCTACTTCTCGGCATGGATGGGATGGTGCTATCCAATGCTGGATCATCCGCTAGCTGCGGCCGCTGCTGGGACCCCCTTTCGTGGCTAAGCGAGCCGATCTGCTCCTGCTGCCTCTGCAATTTGAGTGCCAAGTCCGCGTGCGCTGATTCTAGGCCTTGAAGCCATTCTGCTTCCTGCTTCCTCTGCTCGTCCTCCAGCTTCTTCTTCTTCTCCTCCTCCATCTTCCTTCTCGCACGGCTTCTGTAGTCGGCATTTCACTCAGAAAAGCCCTCATACCATGGAACAATGCCCTTGCCTCATGTTCTTCCCGGGTGTTCAGGATTTCCAAGGGCGCGCGTAAGCTCGTTGTTCTCTCTGTTGGGCGTGAACACCCCCTTTCGAGCTTCTTATATTGCTTCAACTAACTTTTCATCGGCTCCTTTAAGACATGCCTTCTTCGAAACCGAGCGTGTCTTCGGGTCCAACGCCCCTCATGCGCATAGAACCAACTTCTGCACCTGGGGGGCCAGCTCAATGTAACTGGAGTGACCTATGCAGCCAGCATCTCTTGTTCAAGCTTATCCCACTTAGGCATTTCCATCGCGTAGCCACCTGGCCCCATCCTATGGAATTGCTCCTTTTTTGCGGCATTGGCCTTATTTTTTCTGGTCCGTTCCTTAGATAGTTCTGATTCCTTGAATTTCACGAAATCGTCCCAATGTTCTCTTTGGTTCTCCAGTGTTCCCTTGAATTCTGGAGTCTTCTTTCCTGCTTTGATGTAGTCCTTCCATACAGTTTTCTTGTGGTTGTTGAATGCAATTGCCATCTTCCTAAGAGCAGCGTCCTTGACTTTCTCCACATCTACAACTATGAAATGATCTGGTAGGGTGCTACCTCTTGAGCACTGCGTTGGATTTCCCCGAAGAGGAGAGGATGATGTAGTAAAGTAGCGTAAGTATTTCCCTCAGTTTTTGAGAACCAAGGTATCAATCCAGTAGGAGATCACGCACGAGTCCCTCGTACCTACACAAAACGATAGCTACTCACAACCAACGCGATTAGGGGTTGTCAATCCCTTCACGGTCACTTATGAGGGTGAGATCTGATAGAGATGATAAATAATATTTTTGGTATTTTTGATATAGAGATGCAAAGTGAAAAGTAAAAGGCAAAGTAAAACAAAGCAAGTAATAAAGTAATGGAGATTGATATGATGAGAATAGACCCGGGGGCCATAGGTTTCACTAGTGGCTTCTCTCAAGAGCATAAGTATTCTACGGTGGGTGAACAAATTACTGTTGAGCAACTGACAGAATTGAGCATAATTATGAGTATATCTAGGTATGATCATGTGTATAGGCATCACGTCCGAGACAAGTAGATCGAAACGATTCTGCATCTACTACTATTACTCCACTCATCGACCGCTATCCAGCATGCATCTAGAGTATTAAGTTAAAAACAGAGTAACGCCTTAAGCAAGATGACATGATGTAGAGGATAAATTCATGCAATATGATAAATACCCCATCTTGTTATCCTCGATGGCAACAATACAATACGTGCCTTGCAACCCTTTCTGTCACTGGGTAAGGACACCGCAAGATCGAACCCAAAGCTAAACACTTCTCCCATTGCAAGAACTACCAATCTAGTTGGCCAAACCAAACGGATAATTCGAAGAGACTTGCAAAGATAACTCAATCATACATAAAAGAATTCAGAGAAGATTCAAATATTATTCATAGATAAGCTGGATCATAAACCCACAATTCATCGATCTCAACAAACACACCGCAAAACGAAGATTACATTGAATAGATCTCCACAAGAGAGGGGGAGAACATTGTATTGAGACCCAAAAAGAGAGAAGAAGCCATCTAGCTACTAGCTATGGACCCGAAGGTCTGAAGTAAACTACTCACACTTCATCGGAGAGGCTATGGTGTTGATGTAGAAGCCCTCCGTGGTAGATGCCCCCTCCAGTGGAGCTCCGGAACAGGCCCCAAGATGGGATCTCGTGGATACAGAAAGTTGCGGCGGTGGAATTATATTTTTTTGCTCCGTATTTGATCTGTCGGGGGTACGTAGGTATATATAGGAGGAAGGAGTACGTCGGTGGAGCACCAGGGAGCCCACGAGGTAGGTGGCGTGCCCTAGGGGGGGCGCCCCCCACCCTCGTGACCTCCTCGATTGTTCCTTGGAGCAGGGTCCAAGTCTCCTGGATCACGTTCGGTGAGAAAATCACGTTCCCGAAGGTTTCATTCCGTTTGGACTCCGTTTGATATTCTGTTTCTTCGAAATACTGAAATAGGCAAAAAACATCAATTCTGGGCTGGGCCTCCGGTTAATAGGTTAGTCCCAAAAATAATATAAAAGTGGAAAATAAAGCCCAATATAGTCCAAAACAGTAAATAAAGTAGCATGGAGCAATCAAAAATTATAGATACGTTGGAGACGTATCAAGCATCCCCAAGCTTAATTCCTGCTCGTCCTTGAGTAGGTAAATGATAAAAAAGAATTTTTGATGCGGAGTGATAGTTTGGCATAATTTCAATGTAAATCTTCTTAAATGTGGTATGAATATTCAGATCCGAAAGATTCAAGACAAAAGTTCATATTAACATAAAAGTAATAATACTTTAAGCATACTAATCAAAGAAATCATGTCTTCTCAAAATAGCATGGCTAAAGAAAGTTATCCCTACAAAATCATATACTTTGGCTAAGCTCTATCTTCATCACACAAAGTATTTAATCATGCACAACCCCGATGACAAGCCAAGCAATTGTTTCATACTTTAGTAATCTCAAACTTTTTCAACTTTCACGCTATACATGAGCGTGAGCCATGGACATAGCACTATAGGTGGAATAGAATGGTGGTTGTGGAGAAGACAAAAAAGGAGAAGATAGTATCACATCAACTAGGCGTATCAACGGATTATGGAGATGCCCATTAATAGATATCAATGTGAGTGAGTAGGGATTGCCATGCAACGGATGCACTATAGCTATAAGTATATGAAAGCTAAACAAAAGAAACTAAGTGGGTGTGCATCCAACTTGCTTGCTCACAAAGACCTAGGGCACTTTTGTGGAAGCCCATCATTGGAATATACAAGCCAAGTTCTATAATGAAAAGTTCCCACTAGTATATAAAAGTGACAACATATGAGACTCTCTATCATGAAGATCATGGTGCTACTTTGAAGCACAAGTGTGGTAAAATGATAGTAGCATTGTCCCTTCTCTCTTTTTCTCTCATATATATATATATATATATATATATATATATATATAGGGAAAATCCATCCTACCATCCGGTGGTAGTTACCCCACATGTCTCATATACTAGCATGTGGTACTATATATACTACTTTATTATTTTAAATATATTTGTATAATATATCTAAGATATTTTAAAACAAGTTACATGAAAAAATTGCACATGTGTCCATAGTTTTTGTTATATTTGTGAAATACGTCTTGGGCCTTTCTCTTTTTTTATGGCCTCTTTTTTTCGTCCGGAGTCTCATCCTGACTTATGGGGGAATCATAGTCTCCATCATCCTTTCCTCACTGGGACAATGCTCTAATAATGATGATCATCACACTTTTATTTTTCTTACAACTCAACAATTACAACTCAATACTTAGAACAAAATATGACTCTATATGAATGCCTCCGGCGGTGTACCGGGATATGCAATGAATCAAGAGCAACATGTATGAAAATTATGAAGGTGGCCTTGCCACAAATACAATGTCAACTACATGTTCATGCACAAAGAAATATGACAAAAGTAATGTGTGTCATATGAACGGAATGGTGGAAAGTTGCATGGAAATATATCTCGGAATGGCTATGGAAATGCCATGATAGGTAGATATGGTGGCTGTTTTGAGGAAGGTATATGGTGGGTGTATGATGCCGGCGAAAAGTGTGCGGTATTAGAGAGGCTAGCAATGGTGGAAGGGTGAGAGTGCGTATAATCCATGGACTCAACATTAATCAAAAGAACTCATGCACTTGTTGCAAAAATTTAGAAGTCATCAAAAACCAAAGCACTACACGCATACTCCTAGAGGGATAGATTGGTAGGAAAAGACCATCGCTCGTCCCCGACCGCCACTCATAAGGAAGACAATCAATAAATAAAATTGTGCTCCAACTTCATCACAAAGCGGTTCACCATACGTGCATTTTATGGGAATCACAAACTTCAACACAAGCATTCTTTAAATTCGTAATCACCCCAACTAGCATTGCTTTGATATTATCACCTCCATATCTCAAAACAATTATCAAGCATTAAACTTATCTTAGTATTCAACACACTCAAAAGAAAGTTTCACATATCTTGAATACCAAATATATTATCTTTAAGCAAATTACCATGCTATTGACGACACTCAAAATAATCTAAGTGAAGCATGAGAGATCAATAGTTTCTTTAAAACAAATCCACCACCGTGCTCTAAAAGATCTAAGTGAAGCACTAGAGCAAAAATTATCACGCTCAAAAAGGTATAAGTGAAGCACTATGAGCAAAATATCAAGCTCAAAAGATATAAGTGAAGCACATAGAGTATTCTAGCAAATTCCAAATCATGTATGGCTCTCTCAAAAGGTGTGTACATCAAGGATGATTGTGGTAAACTAACAAGCAAAGACGCAAATAATACAAGATGCTCCAAGCAAAACACATAACATGTGGTGAATAAAAATATAGCTCCAAGTAAATTACCGATGGAAGTAGACGAAAGAGGGGATGCCTTCCGGGGCATCCCCAAGCTTTGACTTTTTGGTGTCCTTGGATTACCTTGGGGGTTCCATGGGCATCACCAAGCTTAGGCTCGTTCCACTCCTTGTTCCATAATCCATCAAAAGAATTCACCCAAAACTTGTAAACTTCACAACACAAAACTCAATAGAAATCTCGTGAGCTCCGTTAGTGAAAGAGAACAAAAGACTACTTTAAGGTACTGTAATGAACTCATTCTTTATTTATATTGGTGTTAAACCTACTGTATTTCAACTTCCTTATGGTTTATAAACTAATTTATTAGCCATAGATGCATTGAAATAAGAAAACAACACACGAAAAATAGAATCTGTCGAAAACAGAACAGTCTGTAGCAATCTGTAACTAACGCATACTTCTGGAACTCTAAAAATTCTACCAAAATAGGACGTACTGGACAATTTGTTTTTTTGATCAGCAGCAAAAATAATCAATGCAAAAGCACGTTTCTTTGATTTATTGAATTTTTTCTCGTGAGCACAAAGTTTCTGTTTTTCAGCAGAATAAAATCAACTATCATCATAGCTTATCCTATAGGTTCTACTTGGCACAAACACTAATTAAAACACAAAACTACATCTAACCAGAGGCTAGATGGATTATTTATTCCTAAACATAAGCAAAAAAAATTGGGTTGCCTCCCAACAAGCGCTATCGTTTAACGCCCCTAGTTAGGCATAAAAGCAAGGATAGATCTAGGTTTTGCCATCTTTGGTAGGCAATCCATAAGTGGCTCTCATGATAGATTCATATGGTAATTTTATTTTATTTCTAGGGAAGTGTTCCATACCCTTTATCAAGGGAAATTGGAATCTAATATTCCCTTCCTTCATATCAATAATTGCACCAATCGTTCTAAGGAAAGGTCTACCAAGAATAATAGGACATGAAGGATTGCAATCTATATCAAGAACGATAAAATCTACGGGCACATAATTCCTATTTTCAACAATAAAAACATCATTAATTCTTCCCATAGGCTTTTTAATAGTGGAATACGCAAGATGCAAGTTTAGAGAGCAATCTTCAAAGTCACAGAAATCTAGCAAATCACACAAAGTTTTGGGAATAGTGGAGACACTAGCACCCAAATCACACAAAGCATGAAACTCATAATTTTTAATTTTAATTTTAATAGTAGGTTCCCACTCATCATAGAGTTTTCTAGGGATAGAAACTTCCAACTCAAGTTTTTCTTCATAAGATTGCATCAAGGCATCAACAATGTGTTCGGTAAAGGCCTTATTTTGACTATAAGCATGAGGAGAATATAACACGGATTGCAACAAGGAAATACAACCAATCAAAGAGCAATTTTCATAATTAAATTCCTTGAGATCCAAAATAGTGGGTTTAGCAACATCTAGGTTTTTATTTCTTTCAATCCCACTTTCATCAATTTCACCATCAAGATGTAGAAACTCCGAATTCTTAGAACGCCTTCTAGGTAAAGGAAGATCATATTCAGTTTCATCAAGATTCATATCGCAAGACAAAGATTTAATAGGGGACACATCAATAACTTTTAGATCTTCATCTTGATTTTCATAGGAATTGGAAGAACACGCTTTAATAAAAGCATCTTTGGAAGCACGCACCCTAGCGGTTCTTTCTTTGCACTCATCAATGGAAATTCTCATGGCTTTGAGGGACTCATTGATATCATGGTTAGGAGGAATAGATCTAAGCTTTAAAGAATCAATTTCAAGAGAAATTCTATCAACGTTCCTAGCCAAATCATCAACTTTAAGCAATTTCTCTTCTAGCAAAGCATTAAATTCTTTTGTGAATTCATAAACTCTTTAACACTACTCTCAAATTCAGAGGGCATCTTATTAAAATTTCCATAAGAGTTGTTGTATGAATTTCCATAATTATTAGAAGGATTACTAGGATAAGGCCTAGGATTAAAATTCCCTCTATACGCGTTATTTCCAAAACTATTCCTACCAACAAAATTCACATCCATAGATTCATTATTATTCTCAATCAAAGTAGATAAAGGCATATCATTGGGATCAAGAGAAGTATTTTTAGTAGCAAACATCTTCATAAGTTCATCCATCTTTTCACTCAAAACATTGATTTCTTCTATACCATGCACTTTTTTACTAGAATATCTTTCGGTGTGCCATTGAGAATAATTAGCCATAATATTATCAAATAATTTTGTAGCATCTCCTAATGTAATTTCCATAAACGTACATCCCGTGGCCGAATCTAAAAGATTTCTAGAAGCAAAATTCAATCCGGCATAAAATTTTTGTATGATCATCCATAAATTCAAACCATGAGTTGGGCAATTGCGAAGAATCAATTTCATTCTTTCCCAAGATTGGGCAACATGCTCATGATCAAGTTGTTTAAAATTCATAATATCGTTCCTAAGAGTGATGATCTTAGCGGGAGGAAAATACTTAGAGATAAAAGCATCTTTGCACTTGTTCCAAGAATCAATACTATTTTTAGGCAAAGACGAAAACCAAACTTTAGCACGATCTCTAAGTGAAAACGGAAATAACTTCAATTTACAATATTATTATCCGTATCTTTCTTCTTTTGCATATCAAACAAATCAACAAAATTGTTTAGATGAGTAGCGGCATCTTCACTAGGAAGGCCGGTGAATTGATCTTTCATAACAAGATTCAGCAAAGCGGTATTGATTTCACAAGACTCATCATTATTAAGAGGAGCAACTGGAGTACTAAGGAAATCATTATTATTGGTATTTGAGAAGTCACACAATTTGGTATTATCTTGCGCCATGGCAACAAGTAATCCAACGCACAAGCAAAAAAGGCAAACGAGAAAAAGGCGAAAGGGAAAGAAAGGAGGAGATTGGGAAAGAGAGGGCGAATAAAACGGCAAGGGTGAAGTGGGGGAGAGGAAAACGAGAGGCAAATAATGTAATGCGAGAGATAGGGATTGTGATGGGTACTTGGTATGGTTGACTTTTGCGCAAACTCCCCAGCAACGGCGCCAGAAATTCTTCTTGCTACCTCTTGAGCACTGCGTTGGATTTCCCCGAAGAGGAGAGGATGATGCAGTAAAGTAGCGTAAGTATTTCACTCAGTTTTTGAGAACCAAGGTATCAATCCAGTAGGAGATCACGCACGAGTCCCTCGTACCTACACAAAACAATAGCTACTCGCAACCAACGCGATTAGGGGTTGTCAATCCCTTCACGATCACTTACGAGGGTGAGATCTGATAGAGATGATAAATAATATTTTTGGTATTTTTGATATAGAGATGCAAAGTGAAAGTAAAAGGCAAAGTAAAACAAAGCAAGTAATAAAGTAATGGAGATTGATATGATGAGAATAGACCCCGGGGCCATAGGTTTCACTAGTGGCTTCTCTCAAGAGCATAAGTATGCTACGGTGGGTGAACAAATTACTGTTGAGCAATTGACAGAGTTGAGCATAATTATGAGTATATCTAGGTATGATCATGTGTATAGGCATCACGTCCGAGACAAGTAGATCGAAACGATTCTGCATCTACTATTATTACTCCACTCATCAACCGCTATCCAGCATGCATCTAGAGTATTAAGTTAAAAACAGAGTAACGCCTTAAGCAAGATGACATGATGTAGAGGGATAAATTCATGCAATATGATAAAAACCCCATCTTGTTATCCTCGATGGCAACAATACAATACGTGCCTAGCAACCCTTTCTGTCACTGGGTAAGGACACCGCAAGATCGAACCCAAAGCTAAACACTTCTCCCATTGCAAGAACTACCAATCTAGTTGGCCAAACCAAACGGATAATTCGAAGAGACTTGCAAAGATAACTCAATCATACATAAAAGAATTCAGAGAAGATTCAAATATTATTCATAGATAAGCTGGATCATAAACCCACAATTCATCGGTCTCAACAAACACACCGCAAAAAGAAGATTACATTGAATAGATCTCCACAAGAGAGGGAGAGAACATTGTATTGAGACCCAAAAAGAGAGAAGAAGCCATCTAGCTACTAGCTATGGACCCGAAGGTCTGAAGTAAACTACTCACACTTCATCGGAGAGGCTACGGTCTTGATGTAGAAGCCCTCAGTGGTAGATGCCCCCTCCGGTGGAGCTCCGGAACAGGCCCCAAGATGGGATCTCGTGGATACAGAAAGTTGCGGCGGTGGAATTAGATTTTTTGCTCCATATTTGATCTGTCGGGGGTACGTAGGTATACATAGGAGGAAGGAGTACGTCGGTGGAGCACCAGGGGGCCCACGAGGTAGGGGGCGCGCCCTAGGGGGGGGGGGGCACCCCCCACCCTCGTGACCTCCTCGGTTGTTCCTTGGAGCAGGGTCCAAGTCTCCTGGATCATGTTCGGTGAGAAAATCACGTTCCCAAAGGTCTCATTCCGTTTGGACTCCGTTTGATATTCTGTTTCTTCGAAATACTGAAATAGGCAAAAAATGGCAATTATGGGCTGGGCCTCCGGTTAATAGGTTAGTCCCAAAAATAATATAAAAGTGGAAAATAAAGCTCAATATAGTCCAAAACAGTAAATAAAGTAGCATGGAGCAATCAAAAATTATAGATACGTTGGAGACGTATCATAGGGTGAAATGTTCCATGAGATCTTCCCAAAGTGCTTTTTTGCTCTGTCATCGACAAAAGTAAGATCTGGACGGGGCTTTGATGACCATTTCCATTCTTGAAGGGAGATCGGGAGTTTGTCCTTCACAAGAACTCCGCACTAATGAACGAACTTGATCGCAATGTTCTTAGGCGCTATTGGTTCACCATTAGTTTTGATGGCATCGATGTATTACTTTACGCCTGCTTCAACTTGTTCCCTTGCCTCGCCTCTGCCTGTAGAAGATTTGCTCAATCCGGAGGGCTGAAAAGAAGAAAGATTGATACGTTAATATATCTTCAAATCATTTAAAACATGTGATGATCACCACATGCCTGCTTACATAAATATACCTCGCCGGTCTCTGTTTTATCAAAATCAACATTTTCTTTGCCATCATAATCATTAATTTTGTCACCATCATAATTATTAATTTCTTCGCCATCATAATCCATGACTTCATCAATTCGGTCGTCGCGATCGAATATCATATCATCACCCTCCCCGGTATTGTTCAGATATTGGGAGCCGTCATCTTCTTCATTTCGATTATCTGGCGCGCGAGGGGGGAGTATGATCTCGAACAGGGCCTCTTCTCCCTCTCTGCCGGTATTGTCCGCCATAGCTTTTATTTAACAAATCTAGAAGAAATATAAAACAATTTAGTATTCAAATTACAATATGCATGCATGCAATCAATAAGAGGAAATCCAAAATCATAGTACATAATATGCATCGTCTCGAATAATATATATTCTTGAATACATCATCTCAAATATTATATATCATCACTAGTAGCTAGCTAATAAAGATCGAATACTACAGAATAATCTAGGCCACTCGTGTTTCCTGAGGCGCGGTCGGTGGACACCCAAAGAAAAGGAACCATCACAGGATCATAGCTCTGGTCATCTCCCCAAAGACCCTGCCAGGTATTGCAGAACCTGACGTCCATAGAAGCGATGTAGCGACGGACGTGCTCGTCCTCCTCCCTGACACAGCGACGCACCACCTCCAGCGTGGCCGGCTGATACGTCTCTGTCGTATCTATAATTTTTGATTGTTCCATGCCAATATTATTCAACTTTTATATACTTTTGGCAACATTTTATACTATTTTTTGGGACTAACATATTGAGCCAGTGCCCAGTGCCAGTTCCTGTTTGTTGCATGTTTTATGTTTCACATAAAACCAATATCAAACGGAATCCAAATGAGATAAAAACGGACGGAGAATTATTTTGGAATATTTTGGATTTTCCGGAGGAAGAATCAACGCAAAACAGTGTCCGAGGTGGCCACGAGACAGGGGGGCATGCCCTGGGCTCTCGTGGGCCATCCGTAAGGCGATCTTCACCAACACCATCATCATCTTCACCAACATCTCGATGACCTTCCCCCTCTATCTACAGCGGTCCACTCTCCCGCAACCCGCTGTACCCTCTACTTGAACATGGTGCTTTATGCTTCATATTATTTTCCAATGATGTGTTGCCATCCTATGATGTCTGAGTAGATCTTCGTTGTCCTATTGGTGGTTGATGAATTGCTATGATTGATTTAATTTGCTTGTTGTTATTTTGCTGTCCTATGGTGCCCATCATATGAGCGCGCGCGTGGATCACACCATAGGGTTAGTTGTATGTTGATAGGACTATGTATTGGAGGGCAAGAGTGACAGAAGATCCAGACTAGCATAGAAATTGATACATACGGGATTGAAGGGGGACCAATATATCTTAATGCTATGGTTGGGTTTTACCTTAATGAAGGTTAGTAGTTGCGGACTGCTTGCTAATAGTTCCAATCATAAGTGCATAGAATTCCAAGTCAGGGATGACATGCTAGCAGTGGCCTCTCCCACATAAAACTTGCTATCGGTCTAGTAAAGTAGTCAATTGCTTAGGGACAATTTCACAACTCCTACCACCACTTTTCCACACTCGCTACATTTACTTTATTGCATATTTATCTAAACAGCCCTACTTTTTATTTATGTGTTCTTTATTATCTTGCGAACCTATCCTATCACACCTTCAAAGTACTTCTAGTTTCATACTTGTTCTAGTTAAAGCGAACGTCAAGCGTGCGTAGAGTCATATCTGTGGCCGATAGGACTTGAGAGAGTTTTTGTTCTACCTTTAGCTCCTCGTTGGGTTCGACACTCTTACTTATCGGAAGAGGCTACAACTATCCCGTATACTTGCGTGTCATCAAGACCTTTTTCTGGCGCCATTGCCGGGGAGTCATAGCGTGGGGTGAATATTCTCATGTGTGCTTGTTTGATTTATCACTGAGTAATTTTTATTTGTTGTTCTTAGTTGTTTTCTATCTTTAGTTATGGGTAGGAAACGCAAAATACCAAAAAAAATAGTTGTACCTACTACACCAATGGTTGAAGAACCACTCAAAATCTATCGCACTCCTGAAGCTTTTTACTTGGATCATCTTTGATCCCTATGTGCTCGTGCTGAAACCCCCACTAGCTTAGTTGAGGGAAAATCAGATGAGCATGCTTGTTATGTGCGACACCGTATATCTGAAAAAGGGAAACTATTATGGGATCAAATTCAGCGTTTGCAATGCTATGCTTGGACTTTATGTGAACTATATGATTTTACTTCTTGTTCTGAAGACCATAAGAAACACCTACCCTATCATTGCTTGTTTAGTGATAATGGAATCGTATCTTCATATGCTAAGTGTGTTTATAATTACTATGATGTTCAACAAATTGAAGAATTTGTTGCTTTTAAGGGTGCTTATGAAATTTCTTATTTGATTGAAAAGTATGATGCTACTCTCTATAAATCTGAAAACTTTGCCATACTTGAATATTGTTATGATAATTATGCTTCTAATGCCTATGTTAAACCATATATTGAGGTCTTCTCCGCTGTCCAAGAAGAGACTAATATTTTGCAGGAAGCTATGGAAGAAGAAATTGATGAAACTGTGAGCTCATTGGATGAAACAAATGAGGAGGAGAGCGAAGAACAAAAGGAGGAACGGATTGATCACCCGTGCCCACCTTCTAATGAGAGTAACTCTTTATCCCATACATTATTTAATTCCCCTTCGTGCTTACCGAAGGATGATTGCTATGATCCCGTTGATTCTCTTGAAATATCCCTTTTTGATGATGCTTGCTATGCTTGTGGCCAAGATGCCAATATGAATTATGCTTATGGATATGAACTTGCTATAGTTCCTTATGTAAAACATGAAATTGTTTCTATTGCACCCATGCATGATAGTCCTATTATCTTTTTGAATTCTCAAAACTACACTATATCGAAGAAGTTTGTGCTTATTAAGGATTATGTTGATGGGTTGCCTTTTACCATTGCACATGATGATTTTGATGAATGTAATATGCATGTGCTTGCTGCTCCTACTTGCAATTATTATGAGAGAGGAACTATTTCTCCACCTCTTTATGTTTCCCATACTATGAAATTGCAAGAAACTGCTTATACTATGCATTGGCCTTTATTATGTGTGCATGAATTGTTCTTTTATGACATGCCGATGCATAGGAAGAGAGTTAGACTTCGTTGTTGCTTGATATATAATACTTTGTGCTCACTACTAAATTACAAATCATTGTTAATTAAAATTGGCTTTGATATACCTTGGGATCCGGGTGGATCCATTACGTGAGCACTATATGCCTAGCTTAATGGCTTTAAAGAAAGCGCTGCCAGGGAGACAACCCGGAAGTTTTAGAGAGTCATTTATTTCTGTTGAGTGCTTTTATATAGTTCAAAAAGAAAAAAATAAAGAGGGGAACCTAAAAAACTTTTCAAAAAGGAAAGTGAAAGTGAGAGAGACAAGCATTGTTGAAGTGGGAGAGCTCCTTGAACTTTGTTCATGCTCACGGAAACTTTGTGAATCTTTATTACAGAAATTTTTCATCAAAAATAATTATCCCCTTGTACAATTCCATTGTATTATAAAAATAATGTGCCAAGGTTTGCCTTTAGGTTTGTTTACAATGCTTGTTGGTTTGTACGGTGCAGGACAGAAACTTTGGCTGTAGTGCAAGATTTTACATTGTTATCTGGAACGTCAATTGGTTCTGATTCCTTTTGCACTGTCTTGCTGTACAACTTGTTTATTTTTCCTAATTTTGGTAGAATTTTTGGGGTACTAGAAGTATGGTGGATGTTCAGATTGCTACAGATTGTTCTGTTTTTGACAGATTCTGTTTTTGATGCATAGTTTGCTTGTTTTGATGAATCTATCAATTTATATCAGTGGATTAACCCATGGAAAAGTTATGTCACAGTATACACAATGCAAAAACAAAATATGAATTGGTTTGCAACAGTACTTAGAGTAGTGATTTGCTTTATTATACTAACGGATCTTACCGAGTTTTCTGTTGAAGTTTTGTGTGGATGTAGTGTCTAATCGAGGATGTCTCGATATGAGGAAACGGAAGAGAGGCAAAAGGTCAAGCTTGGGGATGCCCAAGGCACCCCAAGTAAATATTCAAGGAGACTCAAGCATCTAAGCTTGGGGATGCCCCGGAAGGCATCCCCTCTTTCTTCAACAAGTATCGGTATGTTTTCGAATTCATTTCGTTCATGCATTATGTGCAAGTCCTGGAGCGTCTTTTGCATTTAATTTTTACCTTTCTTTTATGAACCATGCTGGTATGAGATAGTCCTTGGTTGATTTATAGAATGCTCATTGTACTTCACTTAAATCTTTTGAGTATGGCTTTATAGAATGCTTCATGTGCTTCACTTATATCATTTGAAGTCTGGATTGCCTATTTCTCTTCACATCGAAAACCGCCATTTGTAGAATGCTCTTTTGCTTCACTTATATTTGTTAGACTGTGGGAATATATTTTGTAGAAAGAATTAAACTCTCTTGCTTCACTTATAACTATTTAGAGAGATGACAGGAATTGGTCATTCACATGGTTAGTCATAAAATCCTACATAAACTTGTAGATCACTGAATATGATATGTTTGATTCCTTGCAATAGTTTTGCGATATAAATGTGGTGATATTAGAGTCATGCTAGTTGGGTAATTGTGAAATTGAGAAATACTTGTGTTGAGGTTTGCAAGTCCCGTAGCATGCACGTATGGTGAACCGTTATGTAACGAAGTTGGAGCATGAGGTGTTTTTTTCATTGCCTTCCTTATGAGTGGCAGTCGGGGACGAGCGATGGTCTTTTCCTACCAATCTATCCCTCTTGGGGCATGTGTAGTAGTACTTTGCTTCGAGGGCTAAGTAGATTTTTGCAATAAGTATATGATTTCTTTATGACTAATGCGAGTCCATGGATATACGCACACTCATCCTTACACTTAGCTAGCCTCTATTTTACCACACAATTTTCGCCGGTAGCATAAACCCATTATTTACCCTCCTCAAAACAGCCACCATACCTACCTATATGGCATTTCCATAGCCATTCCGAGATATATTGCAATGCAACTTTCCACCGTTCCGTTTATTATGACACATTTCATCATTGTCATATTGCTCTTTGCATGATCATGTAGTTGACATCGTATTTGTGGCAAGGCCACCTTCATTATTTTCATACATGTCACTCTTGATTCATTGCATATCCCGGAACACCGCCGGAGGCATTCATATAGAGCCATATTTTGTTCTAGCTTTGAGTTGTAATATTGAGTTGTTAGTAAATAAAAGTGTGATGATCATCATTATTAGAGCATTGCCCCAGTGAGGAAAGGATGAAGGAGACTATGATTCCCCCACAAGTCGGGATGAGACTCCGGACTTTATGAAAAATAAAAGAGGGAAAAGAAGCCCACCAAAAAATAAAAAGAAAAAAGAAAAAAAGAGAAGAACAAAAAAAAATAAAAGAAAAAAATGAGTGAAAAAGAGAGAAGGGGCAATGTTACTATCCTTTTACAAGACTTGTGCTTCAGAGTAGCACCATGTTCGTCATAGAGAGAGCCTCCTATGCTTTCACTTTCATATACTAGTGGGAATTTTCATTATAGAACTTGGCTTGTATATTCCGATGATGGGCTTCCTCAAACGCCCGAGGTATTCATGAGCAAGCAAGTTGGATGCACACCCACTTAGTTTCCAGTTTGAGCTTTCATACACTTATAGCTCTTAGTGCATCCGTTGCATGGCAATCCCTACTCACTCACATTGATATCTATTGGCGGGCATCTCCATAGCCCGTTGATACGCCTAGTTGATGTGAGACTATCTTCTCCCTTTTTGTCCTCATAACCACCACCATATACCACCATAGTGCTATGTCCATGGCTTGCGCTCGTGTATTGCGTAAGAGTTGAAAAAACTGAAGCGCATTAAAAAGTATGAACCAATTGCTCGGCTTGTCATCGGGGTTGTGCATGATTTGAATGCTTTGTGTGATGAAGCTGGAGCATAGCCAGACTATATGATTTTGTAGGGATGAGCTTTCTTTGGCTATGTTATTTCGATAAGACATAATTGCTTGGTTGGTATGCTTGAAGTATTATTGTTTTTATGTCAAATGATAGACTATTGCCTTGAATCACTCGTGTCTTAATATTCATGCCATGATTAGACATATGATCAAGATTATGCTAGGTAGCATTCCACATCAAAAATTATCTTTTTTATCATTTACCTACTCGAGGACGAGAAGGAATTAAGCTTGGGGATGCTGATACGTCTCCGTCGTATCTATAATTTTTTATTGTTCCATGCCAATATTATTCAACTTTTATATACTTTTGGCAACTTTTTATACTATTTTTTGGGACTAACATATTGATCGAGTGCCCAGTGCCAGTTCATGTTTGTTGCATGTTTTATGTTTCGCAGAAAACCAATATCAAACGGAATCCAAACGGGATAAAAACGGGCGGAGAATTATTTTGGAATATTTGAGATTTTCCGGAGGAAGAATCAAAGCAAAACAGTGTCCGAGGTGGCCACGAGACAGGGGGCATGCCCCCTACCCCTGGGCACGCCCTGGGCACTCGTGGGCCATCCGTAAGGCGGTTGAGGCTCTACTTTCGCCGCAAGAAAGCTAATTTTATGAGAAAAATATGGGCGAAAGATTCACCCCAATCGAAGTTACGGATCTCCGGATATTTAAGAAACGGTGAAGGGGTAGAATCAGGGAACGCAGAAACAGAGAGAGACAGAGAGACATATCCAATCTCGGACGGGCTCTCGCCCCTCCCACGCCATGGGAGCCAAGGACCAGAGGGCAAACCGTTCTCCCATATAGGGAGAAGGTCACGGAAGAAGAAGAAGAAGGGGGGCTCTCTCCCCCTTGCTTCCGGTGGCGCCGAAACACCGCCGGGGGCCATCATCATCACCGCGATCTTCACCAACACCACCGTCATCTTCACCAACATCTCCATCACCTTCCCCCCTCTATATACAGCGGTCCACTCTCCCCCAACCCATTGTACGCTCTACTTGAACATGGTGCTTTATGCTTCATATTATTTTCCAATGATGTGTTGCCATCCTATGATGTCTGAGTAGATCTTCGCTGCCCTATTGCTGGTTGATGAATTGCTATGATTGATTTAATTTGCTTGTGGTTATGTTGCTGTCCTATGGTGCCCATCATATGAGGGTGCGCGTGAATCACACCATAGGGTTAGTTGTATGTTGATAGGACTATGTATTGGAGGGCAATAGTGACAAAAGCTCCAGACTAGCATAGAAATTTATACATACGGGATTGAAGGGGGACCAATATATCTTAATGCTATGGTTGGGTTTTACCTTAATGAACGTTAGTAGTTGCGGAGTGCTTGCTAATAGTTCCAATCATAAGTGCATAGAATTCCAAGTCAGGGATGACATGCTAGCAGTGGCCTCTCCCACATTAAACTTGCTATCGGTCTAGTAAAGTAGTCAATTGCTTGAGGACAATTTCACAACTCCTACCACCACTTTTCCACACTCGCTACATTTACTTTATTGCATATTTATCTAAACAGCCCCTACTTTTTATTTACGTGTTCTTTATTATCTTGCAAACCTATCCTATCACCCCTTCAAAGTACTTCTAGTTTCATACTTGTTCTAGGTAAAGCGAACGTCAAGCGTGCGTAGAGTCGTATCTGTGGCCGATAGGACTTGAGAGAGTTTTTGTTCTACCTTTAGCTCCTCGTTGGGTTTGACACTCTTACTTATCAAAAGAGGCTACAACTATCCCGTATACTTGCAGTCATCACCGGCTCCCTCCACACCGAAAGTGGCCCACGGGAATGCCACCAAAGGAGCTCAGGGTCGACGACGGGACCCGGGTTCCTCACCAAGTGCAAGCCCCTGAAGGTAGCATCTCCTAGTGCCAGCCCGGTGGAGCCCAGTCCCGGACATGGGCCCTCTGAAGTAGGAAGTCGTCGCGAACGGATCGACGGCGAGGATGCGGGTCGGGCATCGTCGAGAACAAATACTATACGCCACAAAAGTAACATTTTTTAAATGATTGGATTGTGATTTCTTATATGCAAATTCTAAAATTGTATAACTAAAATTATAAGAAACTAAAAACTAACATTTATATAACAATTTGAAATTAATCTAATTCATCTAGCTAAAACTAACATTTCTAAAATTTCTGACATTTCTATAACATTTCTAACATTTCTATATACTATTTGACATTAATCTAATCTAATTAATTAATTCATCTAAAACTTTGTATGAAAAACAGAAAAAACTAAAAACTAAAAATAGAAAAATTGTGTGTGTGTGCGCACGCGCGTGTAGTGTGAGTGTGTGTGTTTGTGTGCGCGCGCGTGTAGTGTGTGTGTGTGTGTGCGCGCGCGGCCGGCGCTGGCGGCGGCATGGTGGATTGGAGGGAGGAGAGGCCGGGGGAGGGGCTCACAGCGCGCGCGGGCGAGGTCGAGGTGACGGCGACGGCGAGGTCCAGGCGACGGCGACGTCGAGGCGATGTCGATCCAAGCCGACCGCGATGGCGAGGCAAGGGGCCGGACGGCGAAGGTGCGGGATGGGGCGACGGCGCGACGGGGACGGCAACGGCGCGGTACGGGGGCAGCGACGAGGGGCGGCGGCGACGGGGATGGTGACGACGGGGACGGGGACGTCGCGGGATGAGGGCGACGACGGCGCGGGACGGGGGCGGCGACGGGGGCGGCGACGAGGGGCGGCGATGACGGGGCAGAGGAGAAGAAACAAAGGGAGAACTGGCGAATTTTTTTGAAGTGTTTTCTTATATAGAACCTACCTTTCATACCGGTTGGAGCCACTAACCGATACTAAAGGTCTGTTTTGGCCAAGCGAAGCGGCGGGAAGCGCACCCCTTTAGTACCGGGTGGTGGCTACAACCGGTACTAAAGGCACCCCTTTAGTATGAGGTTGAGTTTCTAGTCGTATGCAGGCCGCTTTGGCCCAGTAGGTGGGCTTTTTTTATTTAGTTTTTGTCTCAACAAAAATTAAATTTCTTTTCTTTTCTACTTTATTTATTTTTACTTATTTATTTCTGAATATTTTTTCTTTAGGTACAAAAAATTACAAACTTTCTGTTAGTGCAACTAGTTTTCAAATTTGAATAGTTTAGTTATTATTTTTATTTAGTTTTTGTCTCAAAAAAAATAGTATTTTTTATTTTCTACTTTATTTATCTCCATTTATTTATTTCTGAACAATTTTTCTATAGTTACAAAATATTACAAACTTTCTATTAGAGTAGTTTTCATATTTGAATAGTTTAAATTTGAATTATTTGATGAACTAATTTGTAGACGAAGTGCATCCAATTTTTGCACATAAAATTTCCTTGCGTTTCAAATACCAAAACACATAAGTATCCTAACTATTACAAAGATTCCCTCCGGTTTGTTCGAAGCGGCACTTTCCAGATATATAAGTCTAGAAAGTCACTACAGAAGAAAGTGATGACGGTGAAGCCTATCACATGCCAGTGTGGGATCTTTGGGTGTGAAACTTTTCCTTCGCGTGTGTCCCTTTGTGTCGTAACCATGGACAATCTTCATCATTTAACTGGATGCTCGGATCAATATTCACTTTGAATGGAGCAATTTCATCAAACTTTTCATAATCTTCTGACATGTCTTTCTTGTTATCCACTCCCATGATGTGTCTTTTCCCTGAAAGAACTATGTGGCGCTTTGGCTCATCGTATGATCCATTCGCTTCCTTATCTTTTCTTTTTCTCGGCCTGGTAGACATGTCTTTCACATAGAAAACCTGCGCCACATCATTGGCTAGGACGGATGGTTCATCTGCATACGCAAGATTGTTGAGATCCACTGTTGTCATTCCATACTGCGGGTCTTCCGTTACCCCGCCTCGTGTCATATTGACCCATTTGCACTGAAATAAAGGGGCCTTGAAACCACCACCATAGTTAAGTTCCCATATGTCCTCTATGTAACAATAATATGTTTCCTTTCCCGGGTTGGTTGTTGTATCAAAGCGGCCACCACTATTTTGGTTGGTGCTCTTCTTATCTTGGGCAATCGTGTAAAATGTATTCCCATTTATATCGTACCCTTTGAAAGTCATTATATTCAAAGAAGGTAACTGGGATAGCAAGTACAGGTCATCTTCAATATCGCCATCATGCATGACACGTGTCTGCAACCAACTGACAAAAGTCCTCGTTTGTTCACGTGTAATCCAGTCGTCAGACTGCTTCAGGTGTTTGGAGTGTAGAAAATTCTTGTGTTCCTCCATATACGGAGCCACCAAGGCGGAATTCTGTAGAACTGTGTAGTGTGCTTCAGTGAGAGAATGCCCGTCCATACATATTATTTGATCCCCACCTAGCGTTCCTTTTCCATCCAGTCTGCCCTTATGTCGCGATTCAGGAACACCAATCGGCTTAAGGTCGGGAATAAAGTCAATACAATACTCAATGACCTCCTCATTTTCATGGCCCTTCGAGATGCTTCCTTCTGGCCTAGCGGGGTTATGAACATATTTCTTCAAGACTCCCATGAACCTCCCAAAGGGGAACATATTGTGTAGAAATATAGGACCCAAAACTTTAATCTCTTCGCAAAGGTGAACTAGGACGTGCGTCATGATGTTGAAGAAGGATGGTGGGAACACCAACACGAAACTAACAAGACATTACACCAAATCATTCTGTAACCTTGGTATTTTTCTCGATCGATTACCTTCTGAGAGATTGCATTGAGGAATACACATAGCTTCACAATGGCTAATCGAACATTTTCCGGTAGAAGCCCCCTCAATGCAACCGGAAGCAGTTGCGTCATAATCACGTGGCAGTCATGAGACTTTAGGTTCTGAAACTTTTTCTCTTTCATATTTATTATTCCCTTTACATTCGACGAGAAGCCAGACGGTACCTTCATACTAAGTAGGCATTCAAAGAAGATTTCCTTCTCTTCTTTGGTAAGAGCATAGCTGGCCTGACCCTGATGTGTGCCGTCTTTTCCATGCATACGTTGATGGTCCTTTCGTGCCTCCGGTGTATCTTTTGTCTTCCCATACACGCCCAAGAAGCCAAGCAGGGTCACGCAAAGATTCTTTGTCACATGCATCACATCGATTGCGGAGCGGACCTCTAGGTCTTTCTAATAGGGCAGGTCCCAAAATATAGATTTCTTCTTCCACATTGGGCGAGTCCTTCGGAATAGGTTGTCCGCCAGGACCCTTTCCAAAGATTACCTTAAAATTCTTGACCATATCATGTACATCAGCACCAGTACGGTGGCGAGGCTTCGTTCGGTGATCCACCTCACCTTTTAAACGCTTGCATTTCTTTCTTACGGGATGCCTTCTCGGAAGAAATCGACGATGTCCCAGGTACACATTCTTCCTACAACTATCCAATATATACTGTCGGTATGATCCAAACAGTGCGTGCATCCGCGGTATCCCTTGTTTGTCTGTCCTGAAAGGTTACTAAGAGCAGGCCAATCATTGATGGTCATGAACAGCAACGCCTTTAGGTCAAATTCTTCCTGTTTGTGCTCATCCCATGCACGTACACCTTTTCCATTGCACAACTGTAATAGTTCTTCAGCTAATGGCCTTAGGTACACATCAATGTCATTGCCGGGTTGTTTAGGGCCTTGGATGAGCACTGGCATCATAATGAACTTCCGCTTCATGCACAACCAAGGAGGAAGGTTATACAAACATAGAGTCACAGGCCAGGTGTTATGGTTGCTGCTCTGCTCCCCAAAAGGATTAATGCTATCTGCGCTTAGACCAAATCATGCGTTCCTTGGGTCACCTGCAAACTCCTCCCTACACTTTCTCTCGATTCTTCTCTGCTGCGACCCGTCAGCGGGTACTCTCAACTTTTCGTCTTTCTTACGGTCTTCTCTGTGCCATTGCATCACCTTGGCATGCTCTTTGTTTTGGAACAAATGTTTCAACCATGGTATTATAGGAGCATACCACATCACCTTCGCAGGAATCTTCTTCCTGGGGCGCTCGCCCTCGACATCACCAGGGTCATCGCGGCCGATCTTATAGCGCAATGCACCGCATACTGGGCACGCGTTCAAATCCTCATACTCACTGCGGTAGAGGATGCAGTCACTAGGGCATGCATGTATCTTCTGCACCTCTAAACCTAGAGGGCAGACAACCTTCTTTGCTTCGTACGTATTCTCGGACAATTCGTTGTCCTTTGGAAGCATATTCTTTATCATTAGTAGCAACTTTGCAAATCCCTTGTCAGATAGACCATTCTCTGCCTTCCATTACAGCAATTCCAGTGTGGTGCCTAGCTTTTTCTTGTCACCTTCGCAATTCGGGTACAACAATTTCTTGTGATCCTCTAACATGTGCTGCAACTTCTTCTTCTCCTTTTCACTTGCACAGTTTCTCTTTGCATCGGCAATGGCCCGACCTAGATCATCAGTGGGCTCATCTGATGCCTCTTCTTTAGCTTCTTCCCGCATGGCCAGCTCAGCTTCTTCCCCCATTGTTGTATCATCGTATTCAGGGAACCCATGGCCAGGATAGCTATCGTCGTCCTCTTCTTCTTCATTGTCTTCCATCATAACCCCTCTTTCTCCGTGCTTGGTCCAAATATTATAGTGGGGTATGAAACACACTCAAACAGGTGGACGTGAATGGTTCTTGAATTAGAGTAATTGTGACCATTCTTCCAGCCAGCACATGGACAAGGCATAAAACCATCCACCCGCTTGTTTGCCTGAGCCGCAATAAAAAAGGTATGCACGCCATCAATGAACTGGGGAGAGCATCGGTCATCGTACATCCATTGTCAGCGCATCTTCATTACACACCACCGAATAGACCAAATTAATACAAGTTCATACATAAAGTTCATACATAAAGGTCATACAACACTTAAATGCAACATACAAATAACTCTCTAGCTAAAGAATTTAAATGCAACAACAAATGCGATCAAGGTCGCAACTAAGGTAACAATTGATCCAACAACATAATGATACCAAGCCACACTATCAATGGCATATTTTCTAATCTTTCTAATCTTCAACCGCATTTTCTCCATCTTGATCTTGTGATCATCGACGACATCGGCAACATGCAACTTCAATTCCATCTTCTCCCCTTCAATTCTTTTCAATTTTTCTTTCAAATACTCATTTTCTCTTTCAACTAAATTTAACTTCTCGACAATAGGGTCGGTTGGAATTTCCAGTTCACATACCTACTAGATAAAAATATCTATGTCAACTTGATGGGCACAATTTGTCATAAACACGAAATGCAACAAATAGTTTTAAAAGAAAATATACCACATCCGAATCATAACACGGACGAGGGCCGACGGGGACGGATATCAAAAAACCATTGCACTATGTATAACAAACAACGTACGTGTAAGATAATTATACAAGTAACTATATATCTAAATGATACAAAACATGATTTTTTTATATAAAAAGGATAAGAACAAGAGGCTCACCACAAGGTGGTGCCGGCGACGGGTCGGTGCGGACAATCGACGGTGGTTACGACGAAGACGAGAAGGAACTAAGTAAACCACACATACATATACAAAGTAAGAGTTATTTTAAGCTCAAATTGCATATAAATCAAATGTAGTACCACATATAATTCCTCCCAAATTACTAAAACCCACAAATCAATCACTATATAAAGCATTGCAAGAGCTAATCTAGCAATGAAAGATGAAAGAACAAAGTTGCTAACCTTTGTGATCACTTGAATGGATGGGGGCCTTCAAATCTTGACAAAATTTTGGCAAAATGTGTGATGAGTTCGAGGGGAGAAGAGGAAGAACAGAGAGAAGGAGAGGGGAAAGGGGAAAGAACAGAGCGAGTTGGATGAAGGGTTTATATGCAGGATGACCTATAGTACCGGTTCGTGACAAGAACCGGTACTAAAGGTGCTGGACGTGCCCCAGTCTGACAACATCCTGCCATCATACCCTTTAATACCGGTTCGTGGCACGAACCGGTGCTAAAGGTTCCGCACGAACCGGTACTAAAGGGAGCGGCCCGCCTAGCCGTTAGAACCGGCACTAATGGTCATATTAGTGCCGGCTCAATTTCAAACCGGGACTAATGAACTGCACATTAGACCCTTTTTCTACTAGTGTGGTTCAGCAGATCCATTCTCCGGGAAGTGCGGGATGCAGGTGGCCACCTTTGTTAGCTTTCTGTAATCTCTATTGTCACGATAGTTAGCTTTGTTTTCTGTTAATAATGCATGGCCGCATGTGGCGCGTGCAAGTAGCTAGGACGGGCGTGCTGCACTCTGCACACGATCCCACGGTTTACCTGTTCTCCCGATCCGCAATAGCTGTGTGACGAGGCCGTGGGATGGCACGGCAGAATCGGATCATGGCCAGCGGATCGGGAGGTAGCTAGTGAGTTGACAACTGCTGTAACAAGAGATATAGCAGATGGGAATAACAGAAAACGCTGCAGCTTGTGGTGCGGCACAAAAACTACTGTCTTCTTCCTTCTGCCTCTCTCTGAACTTCTTCAGATTAGCGGCTACTGTAGCGATTTCGACAACAACAGTTGGCATCAGAGCAGCAGGTGTTTGATCTTGCGCCTGGTTGATCGAGTGGTCTTTGATCCACTGCGGTCATGTCGGACTCGGAAACGGAGGAGAAGAAGAGCAAGTCACCGCCGTCCAAGGCGCCGCTCGCGCGCCTCACCGGCAGCGGCAGCGGCGTGGTCCGCGTGGTGGAGCGCGTCGTGCGCGAGGAGACGGGGACGTCGATGATGCTGACGCGCACCAACTACCAGGAGTGGGCGCTGGTGATGCAGGTAAAGCTGCAGGTCGCCCGCGTCTGGCCTGCGGTGACCGACGCCGCCGCCGACGAGAATGATGACCGGCGCGCGCTGCAGATCCTTCTTACCGGCGTCCCGCCGGAGATGCTGCGCGTGCTGGCCGCCAAGGACACAGCGAAGAAGGCATGGGAGACAATCAAGACCATGCGCATGGGCAGCGAGCGCGCTCGCGAGGCCAAGGCGCAGGTGCGCCGGCGGGAGTTCGAAGATCTCAGGTTCAAGGACGGCGAGTCCGTCGAGGACTTCGGGCTGAGGCTTTCGGCCCTTGTCGCCGATCTCAAGCTGTACGGCGACACGGTCTCCGAACACAAGGCGGTGCAGAAATTTCTTCGCGTGGTGCCGCGGAGGTACCGCCCGATGGCCATGGCGATTGAGTCCCTGATCGATCTGAAAACCATGACCATCGAGGAGCTCGTCGGCCGCCTCTCCGCCTGCGAGGACCACTACGACCTCGACGATGGAGCGCAGAACGCCGGGCGTCTCTTGCTCACTCATGAGGAGTGGCTGGCCCGTGAGAAGGCGGGCGGCGGCGGAGGCTCGTCGTCAAGCGGTGGCGGCGGCAACACCAGCAAGAGCAAGGCGAACGGCAAGGCCAAGGCCCAGGGCGCTGGCAAGAGCATACCGGGCAACATCGGGTCAGGCGGCTCTGGCGGATCCGGCGGCAAGAAAAAGAAAGGAAAGTGCCACCATTGTGGCATCCCAGGGCACTGGAAGAAGGAGTGCAGGACCTGGCTGCGGGAGCAGGAACAAGCGGGCAAGCGAGAACATGCCAACTTAGTGCGCGCCGGCGACGAACACGACCAGGGCCTGTTCATGGCCATGGTCACCGGCATCAGCACCACCCACGTCGTCGCGCCGCAGGCCGTCTACCTCAACGAGGAGAAGCTCGTCCCCGTGCCATCGCCGGAGGGCGTGTGGTACTTCGACACAGGGGCGAGCAGCCACATGACTGGCGAGCGGCACGTGTTCGCGACGCTGGACGAGACCGTGCATGGCACTGTCAAGTTCGGGGACGGATCGACCGTGGCGATACGCGGACGTGGCTCCGTCGTGTTCCGCGGCCAGAGTGGTGACCAGCGGGCACTCACTGGGGTGTTCTACATCCCGAGCCTGCGGTGTAACATACTCTCCATGGGTCAGCTCGATGAGGGCGAGTGCACGGTCGACATCAAGGACGGCATCATGACGATCCAGGATTCAGCGCGGCGCGTCCTAGCCCGCGTCAAGCGCACGGCGACGCGCCTGTACACCGGCGTACTCACGATCGACACGCCCACCTGTTTGCTCTCGAAGAGCAACGACGTGACCTGGCGGTGGCATGCACGCCTGGGTCATCTTCACTTCCGGGCGCTGCGTGCCATGTCCACCAATGGCATGGTCAAGGGCATGCCGGAGATCGACCGCGTGGCGGAGTACTGCGATGGTTGCGTGCTCGGGAAGCAGCACAGATCGTCGTTCCCGCGGGCCACGGAGTACCGAGCGGAAAAGGGCCTGGAGCTCGTCCACACCGACTTGTGCGGTTCGATATCGCCAGCGACGCCGAGAGGTAACAAGTATTTTATCCTCGTCGTTGACGATCACAGCCGCTATATGTGGGTGGAGCTTCTGAAGTCGAAGGATGAAGCGTTCGACCGTTTCAAACGGATCAAGGCCATAGCCGAGGCGGAGGGGCACTGCAAACTGCGCGCGTTCCGGTCGGACCGGGGCGGCGAGTTCAACTCCGGCGAATTTGGGGAGTTCTGCATCAACCACGGCGTCAAGCACTTCACCACTGCCCCGTACACGCCCCAACAAAACGGGGTTGTCGAACGCCGCAACCAAACCGTCGTCGAGATGGCACGGTGCATGCTAAAGAGCATGGCCATGCCGGCGCTCTTCTGGGCGGAGGCGGTGAGGACGGCCGTGTACATCCTCAACAGGACGCCGACGAGAAGCCTCACCGGAGTGACGCCATACGAAGCATGGCGCGGACGACCGCCCACGGTGCAGCACATGCGCACATTTGGCTGCACGGTGCATGTCAAGAGAACCGGCCCCGGCATCACAAAGCTCTCCGATCGCTCAACGCCCATGGTGTTTGTTGGCTACGAAGAAGGCACAAAAGGGTACAGGGTGTATGATCCCAGTACTAACAAGGTGCAGGTGACGCGTGATGTGCTGTTCGAGGAGAGCAGGCCGTGGAACTGGGAGGCTCACAGCGCGCCGAGCGTGGTCAGCGCGCCGCGCACATTCACCGTCGAGTACATCACCGAGCACGGCACCACGGAGGTCGACACGGGAGAGACGTTCACCTGCACGCCGCGCTCCGTGACGACCGCGGCGCCCGCGACGCCGGTGTCGCGCACTCCGGGCACGCATGACGCCGGGCCCTCCACTCCAGCGGCGGAGCCAAATTCACCAGAGTTGAACACACCCGTGGCGACTCGAGATGCAAAGTGGGTCATGCCACTCCCGCACGACGACGGGTGTGACGTGGAGAGTGGGCAACCACGCCGCTACCGGCGGACGTCCGAGGTGATGGCAGACACGGAGGAGGAGGCCGTCTACGACCAGTTCGACTGCTGCTTGCTCGTGCGCTGCTTGTTCAGTGCCGAGGAGCCGCGGGATGTGGACGAGGCCCTCACGGACAAGGCATGGAAGGGCGCCATGGACAGCGAGATGCAGTCCATCAACGACAACAACACCTGGGAGCTTGTCTCGCTGCCTGCCGGACACAAAGCAATCGGGCTCAAGTGGGTGTACCGAGTCAAGCGCGATCCGGCGGGCAACATCGTCAAGCACAAAGCCCGTCTTGTCGCCAAGGGATATGTACAGCGTCAGGGGGTGGACTTTGAGGAAGTTTTCGCTCCCGTGGCACGGATGGAAACTGTCAGACTGCTGCTCGCGCTCGCCGCGCACTCTGGTTGGGAAGTTCATCACATGGACGTAAGGTCGGCATTTCTGAATGGCGAGCTCAGTGAAGAGGTTTACGTGGCACAACCACCGGGATACGTCATCGCTGGCAAGGAGCAGAGTGTGTTGAAGTTGCGGAAGGCACTGTATGGCCTGCGACAGGCTCCACGAGCATGGTATGCAAAGTTTGATGATTCCATGGCGTCATTGGGTTTTACTCGCAGCCCTCTCGAGCATGCAGTGTATCGCCGCGGTGACAAGCAATCCTTCTTGCTGGTGGGTGTCTATGTAGATGATCTTGTCATCACAGGACAAGCCTGACAGAGATCGAGGAATTCAAGCGACAGATGTGCCAGTTATTTCAGATGAGCGATCTTGGCCGTCTCAGTTACTATCTGGGCATAGAAGTGGAACAAGGAGATGGGGTGATCACACTCAAACAGCAGAGCTACGCCGGAAAGATCCTGGAAGTGGCCGGTATGAGTGATTGCAACAGCTGCACCACTCCCATGGAGTGCAGACTGAAGCTGATCAAGGAAGACGGGGGTAAACCTGCAGATGCAACACTGTATCGCAGAGTTATTGGCAGTCTTCGCTACCTGGTAAATACCCGTCCTGACATAGCTCATGCAGTTGGGATTGTCAGCCGTTTCATGGAGAAGCCAAGTACTCATCATTGGGCAGCCGTCAAACAAATTCTGCGTTACATAAAGGGCACAATGAGCTATGGCTGTACCTACAGAGCAGGAAATGGCGATGCACACTTGCTTGGGTTCAGTGATTCTGATCACGGGGGAGATGTTCGAGATCGGAAGAGCACTTCAGGTCAGGTCTTCTTCCTCGGTAAGAATCTGATCACATGGAGCTCCCAGAAACAGAGAATTGTCGCTCTCTCCTCTTGTGAAGCAGAATATGTGGCAGCATGCGCAGCTACTTGTCAGGGTGGACGGCTCAACAGACTGCTAGCAGACATGAACGGAGAAACACCGAATAGGTCCAAACTGATGGTGCACAATAAATCAGCGACTGAGCTAAGCACAAACCCTGTTCACCATGACCGCAGCAAGCACATTGACATCAAGTTTCACTATATCCGTGACTGTATGGATGCCGGAAAAGTGCAAATTGATCATGTGGGCACCAAGGACCAACTAGCTGATCTTCTGACGAAGGCGTTGGGCAGGGTGCAGTTCATCGAGCTGCGGCAGCGTCTGGGAGTGGCTAAGATTGGAGATGGACAAAGAGATTAAGGGGGTGAAATGTTAGCTTTTTGTAATCTCTATTGTCACGATAGTTAGCTTTGTTTTCTGTTAATAATGCATGGCCGCATGTGGCGCGTGCAAGTAGCTAGGACGGGCGTGCTGCACTCTGCACACGATCCCGCGGTTTACCTGTTCTCCCGATCCGCAATAGCTGTGTGACGAGGCCGTGGGATGGCACGGCAGAATCGGATCATGGCCAGCGGATCGGGAGGTAGCTAGCGAGTTGACAACTGCTGTAACAAGAGATATAGCAGATGGGAATAACAAAAAACGCTGCAGCTTGTGGTGCGGCACAAAAACTACTGTCTTCTTCCTTCTGCCTCTCTCTGAACTTCTTCAGATTAGCGGCTACTGTAGCGATTTCGACAACAACAACCTTTGCCATGGCATGCACGGCCGGTGAAGGTGGTGGCATGGTTGTGGTGATGCTTTTCTGGTGGTGGCGGTGCCAACTAGGCTTGGACCATCGAACCCGGGCAGCGTCAGAAGGGCGGTGCGTGCATTTCTCCGTTAGCGTGTGGGCTACTTTCGGCGACTGTATGGTAGCCCGCGATGGATGTGGACGGACGCTGACGGCGGCCCTCCATCTGACCATATTACAGAAATTTTGGATATTAGACAAATATGTTATGAAGTTATAGTCCATCACACTTCTGCTATTCTATATATCACTAGCAAGATTGAACTGTTGTGTGTAGTCTTTTTCTAAAAGATAATGTAAGTATATATCCCATAGTCATTGTTTATATTCTTTTTATCTAGTATTGTAATTGTTTTGTAGCAACATACGTAAAACTAGCTAGTTCTCAGTAATAGACAACAAATGTTAACATTAGATACTCCCTCCGTCCAGAAATACTTATCATAGAAATGACTAAAAATGGGTGTATCTAACACTAAAATACGACTAGATACGTCCATTCCCCCGACAAGTATTTCCGGTCGGGGGGAGTATAATTCTGCATATATAGTATTACTCTTAAGAAGAGATTTCTGAGAAGCGTAACTAAATGGAATAATTGTGCCTCTACTGATATCATTTCTTTCTTGACATTGAATATTCCTACGCTATATATAATTCTACATATATAGTATATAATATGTCGGCATGTTGTTCTTCAGTTCTGATATGTTCCACAATGATCTTTCATTCTTCTACGCATCTCCTGGAAAAATGGTACCATACATCTATGATTAGTGAAGTCATCTTTCTTTTCGTCTTTCTGCTTACCCTTCTTCTTGAAGGTGGTATTCTGCTGGACCATGTTCATTCCGTTGAACTTGCGGAGATTCTTCCGCATCATATTTGTGGTAGAAGATCCCTCGGTCCCTTTCATGTATGAGTCATTTGCTCCCGAATTCTGCTTATCACTCTGATGACCAATGACATCCTTAACCGAGAATTCACATCTCAAATGCTTGAGAGAAGTAGCAAAGTACCTCAAGGAAGAGGAGTTTAGCAATTATGCATCCCGCAACAAACGTGTCCGGTAACTTACATTTTAGGAGCTCGTGCTCCTTAGTGATAGCATTGTACCTCATGAGCCTGATCCAATATAGGACGGCTATCAACCATCATGTAATCATGGAACTGCTCCATAGCATACAACTCTCTTCCAACATTGGTTACACCAAACTTAATTAACTTCGAGCGCATCCCATAAGTTCTTGGCAACCCGTATATACCGACATACGTCAACTAATTTATCTCTGATCGCACTCATAATGGCTCCCACAAAAAGATGGTGGTTTCCTTCGTAAACGCCTTTTCTTCAGGGGCAATCGTTCTAGTGGGAGTGCCACTAGCGACCCAGAACACTTTCTTCGTTGTGAGCCACAAGATAATGCTTAAAATGTGTGCCGCCCCTATTTCGATGTTGTAGCAAAGCCTTGAATCAAAAAGTACCTGTTTAAATAAAGTTTTTGGATTTGTGGATATATTAGAATTTTTTGATTAATTTAATCAACGAATAAATCATGATGCTAGCAGTATCAGTGTGAAGCCCATACCAATATCTAAACATGTGAGCATGTACCGAACAGTGAACCGAAACATCTATGAACACAGTAAATACGCATAGCACATGAATGAGTAAATAGGGGATGAGCAGATCATGCCCTCTCATAGTCCAGGCTAAAGCCACCGAGGTGGCAGCGGCTTCCTCCGCAACATTCTTCTTGGTGGCGGCGTCGACAACCATGACGGCTGTGTCGTGGAAGTAGTCGAAGCATAGGACAAGGACAAAGTCACAAAGACAAACAGGGAGCAATCGTGCTGAGACGCTCCCTAAAAACCTTATATTATTGCCCTTCTCCCAATGTAGGATCGCAAAGGGCGGGGTTTCGAAGGCCTGCTCTCCCAAACGGTCATGCACGTGGTCGACATGATGGGATCGACGAAAGTAGCAACAATAAGAGCATCTCCAGCTGCGCCCCCAGAATAGCCTCCCGAGGCGAGTTTTCCGTGCCGGCACCGAATAAACAGCCCAGTCGCGCCCCCAGGACGCCGAATTCCACCGGATCGGCCCATTTTTGCGCCCGGCGATCGCAGGCTGAACCCGGCGCACTTGGGGGCGCTCGGGGGCACCGGTGCAAGAGAAAAGCGCTCCTGGGGCCACATTGGCAGGCGAAAAGTCAAGACACCTGTCCAGATTCGCCTCTTACCCCCCACGCTCGGCCGCCACCCTGTGCCACCTTGCCGATCCCGGTGGCATCCACCGCCCACCGCAGCTAGGTAGGCCATCTCCCGCCGGGAAAAGAAGGGGTTTCGCCGAGGAAGCCTCTTCGCCGCCGTCCGGTCAACTTTTTTCGGAGTTTCGGCCGCGCAGGGTCTGTACACCGGCCGGCTAGCGCCCACCTCGCCCGCAAGGTGTTCGGTTAATTGCCCGGCCCGGCAATGGACTCCGAAGATGAGGAGGAAGCCGAAGCCGACGTCCAGGAGCAGGAGCATTCATGGTGTTCGACGCCCTCGCCGACCTGCTCGCGAGCAGTGAAAAGCCGCGGTGAGGTGGCTCGGTGCCTGGACGGGTGAAAGCAAAGAACCGGCATCGTCTGGAAGGCTACTGCATGCTCTACTCGGACTACTTTCCCGACTCTCAATTGCACGGTGAGAAAACATTTTGGCGCCGTTATCGGATGAGCCGAAAGCTTTTCCTCAGGATTGTGAATTCCATCCGGGAGTTTGACAACTACTTCAAGTGCAAGATGGATTGCACCGGCACACTTGGATTTACCGCGATCCAGAAGTGCACAACAGCTATGAGTATGCTTGCATACAGAGCTCTCAGTGATTCACTCGACGACTACGGGCGCATGGCTGAGTCCACCACCATTGAGTGTTTCTACAAGTTCTGGAGGGCAGTGGTGGCAGTGTTTGGACCGCAGTACTTGCGTACACCCAATACGGAAGACACTGCTCGGATCCTAGCACAGAATGCAGCAAGAGGATTTCCTGGGATGCTTGGAAGCATCGACTGCATGCATTGAAAATGGAAGAACTGTCCATTTGCTTGGCAGGGGTTGTACAAAGGCACCAAAGGTGGTTACAGTGTGGTACTTGAGGCAATGGCCACACGGGACCTCTGAATTTGTCAGTCTTTCTTTGAGATGCCAGGAACTCACAATGACATCAACATCCTCCAGTACTCCCCAGTCTTTGCCAAACTTGTTGAAGGTCATTCTCCTCCGGTGAACTTCGAGGTCAATGGGCGGCAGTACAACAAGGGGTACTATCTAGCTGATGGCATCTATCCGAGATGGTCGACATTTGTGAAGACCATCTCGAACCCTGTGCCAGGGGGCAAGAACGCCTGGTTTGCCAAGATTCAGGAGGCTTGCATGAAGGATGTCAAGCGAGCATTTGGTGTGCTCCAATATCGATTTGTTGTTGTCCGGTTCCCTGCTCTAACCTGGTCGAAAGATCAAATGTGGGAGATCATGACTTGCTGTGTCATCTTGCACAACATGATCATTGGGAGCGAGTAGGAAGAACCAATGTTTGGGACAAAACCATATTACAAGCAGGGTCCTCTTGCCCAAGTTGATCACTAGCAACCGGCAAACTGGACTAACTACCTCAATATGCGTCAGGAGATCCGAGACCCACAGGTGCATCAAGAATTGCAACACGATCTGGTGGAGCACCTATGAAGGCTCAAGGGCGAGGCCGGGAATGACGTGTGATGAAACTTGAGTTTTAATTTGTTAAACTATATAATTTGTATTGAACTATTTGATTTATGTGATGAAACACGCCGAAACATGCCGATCCATGCCGAACTATGTGACAAACTAATTAATTTCTATTTGTATGCGAAAATTCACGCCGAAACACGCCGAACCGCGCCGAATATGGGCCGATTCACGCAGATATCGGACCGTTTTTGGACATAATTGAGCTGAACACTGGGATCGGCGCCTGGGCCCGACCTGGAGGATGACGGCTGGGTGCCGAACCGCCCCAGCGCCGAGTTTATCGCCGGCTCACCCCCAGGCCGCGCTTTTTCGGCGCCCTGGGGGGCTGAACGGCTGGAGATGCTCTAAGTGGAATAGTATATGACAGCTAGGGTTATGCGCAAGGAGGAACTGAGCATGTCCGCTGAAGTTGCCACTACCACCAATATATAGGCCATTAGGTGGGAGTCTTCTGCCTAGGCTTAGGCTCACAACCAAGTCGGCAAACAACTCACAGTCCAACATCTTGGGCAATGACACTTCCATTAGGAACTCGTAATTAATATCTGATTAATTAACTGTTTCTGACTAGCAAAAATAAAGCGCACGCATGACATAGGTCTAAGCTCAGCTGGTTCACGGAACACGACATGCGGGCGAGGCGTGGCGAGTCGGACAATGGAGGAGTAGCGTGCGTGACCACTCCTCTTTTCAACCTCCGTTAGCATGAAGAAGAGAATACCTTATAAAGAGGTCTCAACTCTTCTTCAGTAGCAGTATGGTACTAAACTTCCCATCAATCAATGTTAGGCGCCCCATATGAGCCTTAGATATTAACCAGGAATTATTATTTGTATGGGCCCAAAGCTCATCTATAATTCAACATATCGGAGGCATAAACTTCAGACAACTTCTGGAAATACCTTACTTTTGGCATTTCTTTCTTCCGCTCCATTACGCGTGTGAAGATTGGCAACGGTCTCTCCACTGTGTTTCGGCTTGTTCTTGGATTGGCAATGACACTCTAGGTGTTCACTTTGCGAACCTTTTTTCCCACGTTAAAGACAAATGTCTGTGTCGCGTTCGTGCTCTCTATAGCGGACCTACATCTTTCATTGCAGCCGACACTGTCAAACTTTGCTGCCACTGAGCTGTAATGCTTGCGTACCCTTTCCGCCACTGTTAACTTAGTGTCGCAGGTACTGGATAACAGAATTTGCAGGATCAGTGACAAACCCCCTTACTGTTGCTTCTACATAAGAAGCCGCTTTCGCATCTTGTCCAGATGACCTCCTAGCAGTGAAGAACTACACAACTCACCGGTGCAGATTGTTTCTCTGGCTGGCTTACCGCCATAGTAGTACCCGAAAGAAATTCATTGATTATAAAACCAATACTACTACAATCTTCATCAACCATATTAGCTAAATCCTTCATGAAGTTCCCCATCCAACAAAAAGTGTGCCACATAGGCTAGGTGATGACTAGTTTTTTTGTGGTCACGATTAAAGCTAAAGAAATCTCTTCCGGTCGGTGGCCATATTTGAACGGCTTTTCGAGCATATCATGAATAAGAGATTCTACCGCTCCTGTATCAGTCTCCAGTACTAAAGCAAGTTCGTCCATTGAAGGGCCAGTCGAAGTCCATCCTCGCAAGCAAAAACCCGCCTCCAAGGGATCTAGGAAATTGAGCATGACACGTGTTGCAACGAAAATCACCTGTCCATGACAGTCGCGAAATATCATTCCGGAACCAGCCGACCCATCCCTCTCCATATAGGACACATCTACATTTAACTTTGCATAATTGTCACTTGGTGGGCTACAACCAAGCGGTTGTTACTTGTCTGCTCCTTGATCGGTTTGGCGTTATGATTGTATGGGTCTGCACTCGTTTTTTTAAGGAAGGTCATCATGGCTATCTTTATTGATTAATCAATAGAGATACATCGTCTATGAGCTTGCTCACCATTCACCAGACAATTTGAAGGCTCGTCGGTCCAACTAGAAAAAACTTTATTACAATAGCTAAAGCTAGCTAGCACATGCGCCGTTTGATTTGCTTATCCAAAACAATGCTTAAAGTTGACCTTCCCAATCAAGGTAGAGATGTCCACATATTTCGCGAATTTCGCTGCCACCGCGTCCCACCAAGTATTCTGACCGGAGCAGTAGTTGCACTCGGTTCTTTCTTGATGATCAACATAACTCTCTAGGAAGGCGCAATATCCCTCAATGGACGGCACTGGCTAAGTGGGATGCACGGGCCACAACTCTAGTTGAGAGAAAACAGTAAAGAACATTTTTGATTTACGTCCATCATCTCCTATCTCGCAACTGTGTGAGATTGCAGGTTCAGCTTCCGCTCCTTTGCTCGCGTGTGGCTCCGGTGCTGATAACTCAATTCTGAGTGAGGCACAAGGGCAACACCGTGCGCATTTGAAAGTGCGGAACAGATGATCTGACATGATTTGCACGTGTAAGTTCCCTATTGCCTTCCAAGCCTAGCTAGCAAACCCTAGAAATGTGGAGATGAAATTGAGGCTATGGCATTGTGCCAGCATCACCGAAATCTGGAAACCAAAGGCCCTTGCTAGCTGCTCTACGTGTTTTTGAATTTATAGGGCTGCATCCTGCTATGCAACCGTACATGCAGACACTATCCTCCTTGATTGTGGGAAAACCATCGGTTACTTCCTACCACCTATCTTGTGTCCTTCAACTTTATGACAAACTCTTTGTGTTGCATAATGTCAATATCATTTCTCTGAAAATTTATATGGTCAAAGATTTTGGTAATTGGAAATATCACTTCAAATCAGCCGAAGGCAATGCGCATTGATTGGCTGGTACTGTTGTTGCAATACGTGTTGATTTTGATGGCAACACTTGAAAAACACGTGGACATAAGAAAATGCGGTCATGTGGGCAAGTTTACAGCATGTGCTATACCATTGCCTGGAAAGTATTTGGCTCGTAATATTATTTGATGATGCAATAAATTTGTATTGCCAAGTTGTGGTAAAGCTCACCCTCGCTCGCTCCTTCCAGGGCGATCGGGGGAGGGGGGGGGGCTAGCTCCCTGGTCGCCGCCACCTTCCCCCTCTCTTCCACCTCGTCGTCCCCAGAGGCGGACGCTGGCAAGGCCCGGGCGCCACCGGTGATGAGGACGACGGGGATCTGGGCTGCAGCCCAGAGGTCTGCAGGGACTGGCGGCGCGAGATCCAATCCGGAGTTCCTCTTTCCCGGTGGTTCGGTGTTGCTCCGGCGGCTTCGTATGTAGGGTGAGGATGTGTCCAATCAACAGTGATGGATCCTTGGAGACACGGCTCCGGTCATGGCGGCGGCGGCGTCCCCTCTGCCGGGGATGATGGCCCAGGTGGTGTGTCCTTGTGGCGGCATTGGTGGTGGCGGATCTTGGGATCCCGCTCCCAGGGATGTTGCAGGATGCGCGCGGCGGCGGGAGCTTCCTCTGGCGTGCACGACGCTAGATGCGGGATCGCGGCAGCTGTTGCCGTTGCATGGGCGACGACAGTGGCTGGCGCGACAGTGGGTGCTCCCTGTAGTGCACGGAATTGGGGCGGCGGCCCCTCTTGATCGACAGCAGCGAACTCCGGGGTTGTGTCGGTGACTCAGAGTCTGGATCTTAAGGTGGCGATGGTCTTTCTGAGGCTGGTGGTTGATAACCCGCAAGTGTAGGGGATCATTTGTAGCCTTTCTCGATAAATAAGAGTGTCGAACCCAACGAGGAGCTAAAGGTAGAACAAATATTCCCTCAAGTTCTATCGACCACTGATACAACTCTACGCACGCTTGACGTTTGCTTTACCTATAACAAGTATGAAACTAGAAGTACTTTGTAGGTGTGATAGGATAGGTTTGCAAGATAATAAAAAACACGTAAATAAACACTAGGGCTGTTTAGATAAAGAAACAACTAAGTTAGTTTTAGTATAGAGATTTTTGTTACAAGAAAGTTATTTGTCCCTAGGCAATCGATAACTAGACCAGTAATCATTATTGCGATTTTATATGAGGGAGAGGCATAAGCTAACATACTTTCTCTCCTTGGATCATATGCACTTACGACTGGAACTCTGGCAAACATCCGTAACTAATAAAGATTATTAAGGTAAAACCCAACCATAACATTATAAGTTATCAGGTCCTCTTTACTCCCATACACAAACAACCTACATACTCGGGTTTTAAGCTTCTATCACTCTAGCAACCCACCATAAGCAAATCATGAACATATTGCAAACCCTGCAGCGGGGATCCCTCACGCTTGCGCGACACGGAGAGCACCGTAGGACAGCACCAATAATATAACATGCAACTCAACCCAATCACGATCATCAATCAACCCATAGGACAAAACGGATCTACTCAAACATTATAGGATAGCCATACATCATTGGGAAATAATATATAGCGTTGAGCACCATGTTTAAGTAGAGATTACAGCTGGGAGAAGAGGTGTTACACCACTGCATAGAGGGGGAGAGAGTTAGTGATGACGGCCGTGAAGTTGTTGGTGTAGATCGTCGTCACAATGATGGCCCTGGCGGCGTTCCGGTGCCACCGGGAGAGAGTGGGAGAGAGCCCCCCTCTTGCTTCTTCTTCTTCTTCCTTGATCTTCCCCCTAGATGGGAGAAGAGTTTCCCCTCTGGTCCATGGCCTCCATGGCGGCAGAGGGGCGGGAGCCCCTCCGAGATTGGATCTCTCTCTGTTTCCTTCTGTTTCTGCGCTCTCAGATTCTGGCCTTTCACCGTTTCTTAAATTCCCGGAGATCCATAACTCCGATTGGTCTGAAATTTTAACACGATTTTTATCCGAATATTAGCTTCCTTGCATCCAAAGGACACCTCCAACCGACCTTCTGGGTGGCCACAAGCCCCCTGGGCGCGCCCTACCCCCCAGGGCGCACCCCTGTGGGTTGTGGGTTCCTCGGGCACCGCCTTGTGTTTATTCCACTTCCCAAAATTCACATATATACCAAAAAAAAAACTCTGTAAGTTTTTATCTCGTTTGGACACCGTTTGATATGGATTTTCTGTGAAACAAAAAAACATGCACAAACAGGAATTGGCGCTGGGCACTAGATCAATATGTTAGTCCCAAAAATAGTATAAAAGGTTGCCAAAAGTATATGAAAGTTGTAGAATATTGGCATGAAATAATCAAAAACTATAGATACGATGGAGACGTATCAACATCCCCAAGATTAATTCCTACTCGTCCTCGAATAGGTAAATGACAAAAAAATAATTTTTTATGTGGAATGCTACCTAGCATAATCTTAATCATATAATCTAATCATGGAATGAATATTAAGACACGAGTGATTCAAAGCAATAGTCTATCATTTGACATAAAAAACAATAATACTTCAAGCATACTAATATAGTAATCATGTCTTCTCAAAATAACATGGCCAAAGAAAGTTATCCCTACATAAATAATATGGTCTGGCTATGCTCCATCTTCACCACACAAATTATTTCATCATGCACAACCCCGGTGACAAGCCAGGCAATTGTTTCATACTTTTAATGTTCTCAAGCATTTTCAACTTTCACGCAATACATGAGCGTGACCTATGGATATAGCACTATAGGTGGAATAGAATATGGCGGCTGTGGAGAAGACAAAAAAGGAGATGGTCCAACATCAACTAGGCGTATCAACAGGCTATGGATATGCCCATCAATAGATATCATTGTGAGTTAGTAGGCATTGCCATGCAATGGATGCACTAGGGCTATAAGTGTATGAAATCTCAAAATAAACTAAGTGGGTGTGCATCCAACTTGCTTGCTCACGAAGACCTAGGGCAATTTGAGGAAGCCCATCATTGGAATATACAAGAAAAGTTCTATAATGAAAAATCCCACTAGTATATGAAAGTCACAATATAGGAGACTCTCTATTATGAAGATCATGGTATATGAAGCACATGTGTGGAAAAAGGATAGTAACATTGTCCATTCTCTCTTTTCTCTCATTTTTTTATTTTTCTGTTCTTCTTTTTTTTCTTTTTGGTTGGCTTCTTTGGCCTCTCTTTTTTTTTGGGCTTCTTTGGCCTCTTTTATTTTTCTTTAAGTCCAGAGACTCATCCCAACTTGTGAGGGAATCATATATGACTCTATATGAATGCCTGTGGCGGTGTACCGGGATGTGCAATGATCTAGCGTTACAATGACATCAAAAAACAGACAAGCCATGAAAATATCATGCTAGCTATCTTACGATCATGCAAAGCAATATGACAATGAATGCTCAAGTCATGTATATGATGATGATGGAAGTTGCATGGCAATATATCTCGGAATGGCTATGTAAATGCCATGATAGGTAGGTATGGTGGTTGTTTTGAGGAAGGGTATATGGTGGGTTTATTGCACCGGCGAAAGTTGTGCGGTACTAGAGAGGCTAGCAATTGTGGAAGGGTGAGAGTGCACATAATCCATGCACTCAACATTAGTCATATAGAACTCACATTCTTATTGCAAAAATCTATCATATATCAAAACAAAGTACTATACACATGATCCTAGGGGGTTAGATTGGTAGAAAAGACCATCGCTTGTCCCTGACCGCCACTCATAAGGAAGACAATCAAAAAATAAATCATGCTCCGACTTCGTCACATAACGGTTCACCATACGTGCATGCTTCGGGAATCACAAACCTTAACACAAATATTTCTACCAATCCACAATTACTCACAAGCATGTCTCTAATATCATCATCTTTATATCGCAAAACTATTGCAAGGAATCAAACATATCATATTCAGTGATCTACAAGTTATGTAGGATTTTATGACTAACCATGTGAATGACCAATTCATGTTAACTCTCTAAATAGATATAAGTGAAGCAAGAGAGTTTAATTATTTCTACAAAAGATATGCCCACGCTCTAAAAAATATAAGTGAAGCAAAAGAGCATTCTACAAATGGCGGTTTTCTATGTGAAGGGAAATGCGCAATCCAAACTTCAAATGATATAAGTGAAGCACATGAAGTATTCTATAAAGCCATATATATGCAAAAGATATAAGTGAAGTGCATGAAGCATTCTATAAATCAACCGAGGACTATCTCATACCAGCATAGTAAATAAACAAAAAAAGAAAAATAAAAAGCACACGACGCTCCAAGATTTACGCATATCATGTGACGAATAATAAAAATACAGCTCCAAGTAAAATTACTGATGATCGTTAGAAGAAATAGGGGATGCCTTCCAGGGCATCCCCAAGCTTAGTTCCTTGGGAGTCCTTGAATATTACCTTGGGGTACCTCGGGCATCCCCAAGCTTAGGCTCTTGCCACTCCTTATTCCTTCATCCATCGTGATCTCACCGAAAACTTGAAAACTTCAATCACACAAAACATAACAAAACCCTCGTGAGATCCGTTAGTATAATCAAACAAATTACCACTTTAAGTACTATTGCAAACCCATTCATATTTTATTTTTGCATTATAACTACTGTACTCTAACTTCTCCATGGCTTATACAATGAGATTCACAAAGTTTCCATAGGCATGAACAAAGTTCAAGGACGTCCCCCACTTCAACGGTGTTCATCTTTCTTACTTTCACTTTCCTTTTTGAAAAGTTTTAGGTTCCCCACTTTATTTATTTTTGTTTTTAAACTTTATAAAAGCACTCAACAGAAATAAATTACTCTCTAAAACTTCCAGGTTGTCTCCCTGGTAACGATTTCTTTAAAGCCATTAAGCTAGGCATATAGTGCTAAAGTAATGGATCCACCCGGATCCCAAGGTATATCAAAGCCTATTTTAATTAAAAATGATTCGTGATTTAGTTATGAGCACAAATTAACATATATCAAGTAATGACGAAGTCTAACTCTCTTCCTATGCATCGGCATGTCATAAAAGAACAACTCATGAACACAAAGTAAAGGCTAATCCATAGCATAAGCAGTTTCTTGCAATTTTATCGTATTGGAAACATAGAGAGGTGGAGATGTAGTTCCTCTCTCATAATAATTGCAAGTAGGAGCAGCAAGCACATGCATATTATATCTATCAAAATCGTCATGTGTAACGGCAAAACGCAACCCATCAATATAATCCTTAATAAGAGCAAATTTCTCCGGTATAGTGTTGTTGGGAGAATTCAAAAAGATAGTAGGACTATCATGCGTAGGTGCAATTGCAACAATTTCATTCTTAACATAAGGAACTATAGCAAATTAATCTCCATAAGCATAATTCATATTGGCATCATGGCCACAAGCATAGCAAGCATAAAGTTCATCAAAAAGGGATATTTCAAATGAATCAAAGGGATCATAGCAATTATCATAGCAATCATCCTTCAGTAAGCACCAAGGGAAATTAAAAAAATGTATGAGTTGAAGAGATACTCTTATTAGAAGCTGGGCACGGGTGATCTATCCTCTCTTCCTCCTTTTGTTCTTCGCTCTCCTCATCATCTTTTTCATCCAATGACCTCATAGTGTCATCAATTTCTTCTTCCATAGATACCTGCAAAATATTAGTCTCTTCTTGGACAGCGGAGACTTTCTCAATAAATGCATCAATATCGGCATTGTATTCATAATTCTCATTGCAATATTTAAGTATAACAAAATTTTCAGGCCTATAAACATCATCATCAAGGGTTTCATACTTTCCAAACAAAGATTCAATTTCATAAGCACCCTTAAAAGCAACGAATTCTTCTATTTGTTCCACATCATAGTAATCATATATACCATTAGCATAAGAAGCCAAGGTTTTATTATCATTAAATTTACATGAGAAGGGAAGGTGTGGAGCCTTCATCCTAGAGCAACAAGTATAATCATATCTCTGGCATAAAATCCAAGCATACCAATGCAACATATGAATTTTTATCCCATAATAGTTTCATTTTCTGAGTCAAGGGATAATCCCTAAAGTATTCACGTTGATACAACATGTCTCTCATTATATAATTGAATGGGGCTTTCTCAGGATTATTAAAGTAGTGCATAATATCTTTCACATAATGAGCATCGAGGATTTTAGGAGGTTCCCCATCTCCATGAGTAGCAAGTACACCTATTTTTTTGTATTTCGTGTTCCATATCCATAACTAAAGATAGAGAACAACTTAGAACAGCAAATAAAATCTACTTAGTGATAAACCAAACAAGCACACACGAGAATATTCACCCTACACTATTGCTCCCCGGCAACGGCGCCAGAAAAAGGTCTTGATAACCCACAAGTATAGGGGATCAGTTGTAGCATATCTCGATAAATAAGTGTCGAACCCAACGAGGAGCTAAAGGTAGGACAAATATTCCCTCAAGTTCTATCGACCACCGATAAAACTCTATGCACACTTGACGTTCGCTTTACCTAAAACAAGTATGAAACTAGAAGTACTTTGTAGGTGTGATAGGATAGGTTTACAAGATAATAAAGAACACGTAAATAAAAACTAGGGGCTATTTAGATAAATAAACAACTAAGTTAGTTTTAGTACAAAGCTTTTTGTCACAAGAAAGTGATTTGTCCCTAGGCAATCGATAACTAGACCAGTAATCATTATTGCAATTTTATATGAGGGAGAGGAATAAGCTAACATAATTTCTCTCCTTGGATCATATGCACTTATGATTGGAACTCTAGCAAACATCGTAACTACTAAAGATCACTAAGGTAAAACACAACCATAGCATTATAAGGTATCAAGTCCTCTTTACTCCCATACGCAAACAACCTATTTACTCGGGTTTAAGCTTCTGTCACTGTAGCAACCCACCATAAGTAAATTATGAACATATTGCAAACCATACAAAGGGGATCCCTCACGCTTGCGCGACACGGAGAGCACCATAGGACAGCACCAATAATAAAACATGCAACTCAAACCAATCACGATCATCAATCAACCCATAGGACAAAACGAACCTACTCAAACATCATAGGATAGCCATACATCATTGGGAAATAATATATAGCCTGGAGCACATGTTTAAGTAGAGATTACAGCGGGGACAAGAGGTGTTACACCACTGCATAGAGGGGGAGAGAGTTGGTGATGACGGCGACGAAGTTGTTGGTCTAGATCGCCGTCACGATGATGGCACCGGCGGCGTTCCGGTGCCGCCGGGAAAGAGGGGGAGAGATCCCCCCTCCTTCTTCTTCCTTGACCTTCCACTAGATGGGAAAAGGGTTTACCCTCTGGTCCATGGCCTCCATGGCGGCGGAGGGACGGGAGCCCCTCCGAGATTGGATCTCTCTCTATATATATATATATATGTGTGTGTGTGTGTGTGTGTGTGTGTGTGTGTGTTTTCTTTTTGTTTACGAGCTCTTAGATACTGGCCTTTCACCATTTCTTAAATTCCCGGAGATCTGTAATTTCGATTGGGCTGAAATTTTAACACAGTTTTTATCTGGATATTAGCTTCCTTGCGTCCGAATAATACCTCCAACCAACCTTTGGGGTGGCTACAAGCCCCCTGGGCACGCCCCTATGTCTTGTGGGCCTCTCGGGCACCGCCACTACAAGAAATATGTCAACTAGTGACCTTCTGTCGGTGACCCTGGAAGAATTGGTCATAGACCTATGACCATTTGAGACCAATTGGTCAAAAGCTGTTCGGGGGGCTCCAAACCCTAAACCATTGCGACCATTTTGGTCAGAAAGGTCGTAATTTCCTTACACGAAATGGTCATAAAGCAAACAGTGTTGGTCTGCTGCCTTATTTCTAGTTGTTAACGACCAATATAGATGGTCATAGCCTTGTAGATTGTGGTGGGTTGTGATGACTAGGCGCCATCTCATCAGTTTTGCCTATGTGTCATGTCCATGTGTCAATTTTTGCCCTAGGTTGTGAAGCAACCTATATTTCTGTTATTCCAAAAATTCCCAAAAAATTCTCATAAATTTTTTGGATCACATCTTCATCAAATATGTCAAAAACCTTTCTTGCCTAGTTCAAAAATAACTCAACAATATTCATTTTCCTATTCTGTTCAGAGCAGCACTTTGTGAAGGAAGTGTTATTTATATATTCTTGATTTCCCTAAAAATTTGTGAAGACATTCTTCTTAGTATATGATCATCCTCAGCCAAAACGCACGCCCATTGGCATTGTGCATTTCCCGTACCGCTAATCAAACACTTGGCTGCTAATTCATGTTTGAGCATAGTTCGGTCTCCTCATGAGAATCTTATGTTATAATTTTCTTCCTAGCACCTATCTGGGGAGTGCCCAACCCACTATACATGCCTAGGCCGCCCATAACGCACGGCAACACCACTGTCACGCGGTGACCACGCGACGTCATGCAAGCGTATGCGCTCTAGAGTTGGGGCCCTCGGCCACCGTCCAAACCTCGATGTCTTGCCATCAAACCATGTATTTCTGATTAAATAGATACTTATTTACCTAGAAATGATTTTTGGAAAAAATAAAGAGCAAACTATGAGGCACCTGCAGTTCAAATTTGACCCGCTTCCAACTGAATCGACTGAAATTTGTCTTTTTCACCAGAGGTGGATCAAAACTTTTGACACCCAACCATTTTGTCAATTGTGTATTATATATGGCCTAGTATTTTATTAAATTGATTAGGTCCAATTTTGCAACAAATATATGGTAGGTCCTTCACAAAAAACTCATTTTGGGCACTCGAAAAAATGGAAAATGAATTTTTCGTCCAAAGAAAATGAAAAGTTCCTTAGGAAACATTGTTTGTCATTCCAAAATGCACCCTTGTGCACGATATGAGGTCATTTGAACAAACTATGCCATGAATGTGGCCATAAGATTGATAATTTGACTTTAAAAGCCATGAATCTTCACACATGATAGCTCAATTCTGAGAACACTTTTTAAAAATAATTACCGTATTACAGGTTTATTATTTTTTCCTGAAAACTAGGTCACATATAATGACACAATGCAGAGGTTTTCCAATTTTTTGATTTTTTTGAGTTTTTTATGCCTGTTTCAAAATGCGGTCAAAACGCCGGGCTTGACCGTTCCTAGCTAGTGGTTGAATCTTGGAGTTTTTTTGGTGTTTCTCTGATTAAATAGATACTTATGTACCTAGAAATGATTTTTGGAAAAAATAAAGAGCAAACTACGAGGTAGCTACAGTTCAAATTTGACCCGCTTCCAACTGAATCAGCGGGAATTTGTCTTTTTCACTAGAGGTGGATCAAAAGTTTTGACACCCAACCATTTTGTCAATTGTACATTATATATGGCCTAGTATTTTATAAAATTGATTAGGTCCAATTTTGCAACAAATATATGGTAGGTCCTTCACAAAAAAACTCATTTTGGGCACTCGAAAAAATGGAAAATGAATTTTTCATCCAAAGAAAATGAAAAGTTCCTTAGGAAACATTGTTTGTCATTCCAAGATGCACCCTTGTGCATGATATGAGGTCATTTGAATAAACTATGCCATGAATGTAGCCATAAGATTGATCATTTGGCTTGATAGCTCATTTCTGAGAACACTTTTTTAAAATAATTACCGTATTACAAGTTTATTATTTTTTATGGAAACTTGGTCACATATGATGACACAATGCAGAGGTTTTCCAATTTTTTGAATTTTGTATGCTCGTTTCAAAAGGCTGTCAAAACGGCGGGCATGACCGTTCCTAGCTAGTGGTTGAATCTTGGATTTTTTTTGGTGTTTCTCTGATTAAATAGATACTTAAGTAACTAGAAATGATTTTTGGAAAAAATATAGAGCAAACAATAAGGTAGCTGCAGTTCAAATTTTACCCGCTTCCTGCTGAATCGACGGAAATTTATCTTTTTCACTAGAGGTGGATCAAAACTTTTGAAACCCAACCATTTTGTCAAGAAAATAGTCAATTTTACTACCCTGAATAAAGTGGGTGGTTCACTTTACCCCCTGATCTATTTTTCGGCTTGTTCTACCCCCCAAACAAACCAAAACCGGACAGAACACCCCCCTAGCTGGTTTTGTGTCCACCCGCTACTGATGTGGCACTAGTCAACGACGGTTTTGACCTGGATGGGGCCCAATTGTCAGGTCTCTCTCTCTCTCTCTCTCTCTCTCTCTCTCTCTCTCTCCCTCCCTCCCTCTCTCTCTTCGGGAACCCGACGCCGCTCGAAGGAGCTCGCCCCGGTCGCCGCACCCCACTCGGCCTCCCCTCGCCCTCCGCGGCGTTGGCTCCGTCGTCGTCCGCCCCATCGCAGCTCCGGCCGTGCGCCTGCGCCGCCCTACCTCCTCCCCGAGCTTGCGCCGTCGTTCCCATCCGCCCCCGTGCGTTGCTCGCGCCGTCGTCCCCGGCCGCCCGCCGGCTCCGACTGCCCCCGCTCTGCCCTCGCGCACGTCGCCCCGCCTCCTCCCCGAGCGCGCCGTCGTCCTTGTCCGCCCCCCGCATGTTGCTCGCGCCGTCATCCTTGGCCGCGCTGCGCGTCGCTGCACCTGGTTGGCGCCTGGCTGCGCCCGACCTCCCCCGCTCGGCGCACGCTGTCTCCGCCCGCCCCGGCACCGGCCCGGCCGCCTGCCGGTGCCGCACGCACTGGCCGCCGCCGCTGTGTCCGGCTGCCACTGCAGTAGGGGCCTCCCTTTTTTTCTTCTATTTCTTTGATTTTTTTTAACTGACGAGTGGGACCCACCCGCAGGTCAAATACCACCTTTGACCATGTCCACGTCACCATCCGGTCTGGGTAAACCACCTAGGGTGTTTTTTGTCTGGTATGAGATTTTTTAGGGGGGTAAAGGAACCGAAAAATAGATCAGGGGGTAATGTGAACCACCCACTTTGTTCAGGGTAGTAAAATGGACTTTTTTCTTTTGTCAATTGTGCATTAAATATGTCCTAGTATTTTATAAAATTGATTAGGTCCAATTTTGAAACAAATATATGGTAGCTCCTTAAAAAAACTCATTTCGGGCACTCAAAAAATGGAAAATGAATTTTCTGTGCAAAGAAAATGGAAACTCCATTGTGCAACATTGTTTGGAATTCCAAGATGCACCTTTTTGCACAATATGAGATCATTTTAACAAACTATTCCATGAATGTGGCCATAAGATTGATCATTTGGCTTGAAAGCCATGAATCTTCACGCATGATAGCTCGTTTCTAAGAACACCTTTAAAAATAATTATCGTAGTACAAGTTTGTTATTTTTCCTGGTAACTTGGCCACATATAATGACACAATGCGAAGGTTTTCCAGTTTTTTGATTTTTTTTGAATTTCTTATGCCCGTTTCAAAATGCGGTCAAAACAGCGGGCATGACCGTTCCTAGCTAGTGGTTGAATCTTGGACAATTTTTGGTGTTTCTCTGATTGAATAGATACTTATGTACCTAGAAATGATTTTTGGAAAAAAATAAAGAGCAAACTATGAGGCAGTTGCAGTTCTAATTTGACCCGCTTCCAACTGAATCGGAAGGAATTTGTCTTTTTCACCAGAGGTGGATCAAAACTTTTGACACCCAACCATTTAGTCAATTGTGCATTAAACATGGCCTAGTATTTTAGAAAATTGATTTGGTCCAATTTTACAACAAATATATTATAGGTCCTTCACAAAAAATCTTATTTTGGACACTCGAAAAATGATTAAAAATAACTACAAAGATCAGAAATGCATACAAATTAGTGCTCATCCATAAAATGTGGTCTAACTTGAGTGAAAATTTATGTGATGCCCGTTTGCAAAATACTTTTGATAGCTGCTTCACAAAATAGCTCTATTTTAAATCACTGATTTTCCGGACCAATCAAAACTCTTCCCATGGATCGACGACATGGTGCCCATCCATCCATCCATCCCTATCTCCATCCCACATCCATCCATCCATCCATCTATCTACAGAAAAAAAAGAAAAATAGATACCCCCGCAGCCCAAACCCTAGATCAGATCCCCCCATCGCACCCCTCCTCTTTGCTCCCAATCTCCCTGCAGCCGCCGCCACCACCTCCTCCCCGTCCCCGTCCTCTCCCACCCACCGCACGCCTCACCATCCTCCTCACCCACCACCGCCGACCTCATCCCTCCCTCACCTCACCATCTCTTCCTACCCTAACTCCCATTGATGCCCTCTCATCCTCTCCCCCGATTCAGATCAACCACCGTCCGCCCGCCTAACCCAATTTAGATCGACCACCGTCCGCCTCCCTCACCGGAGAGAGAGAGAGGCGTCGCCCCTAGCCGCTCCCGCTCCCTTTTCCCCATCGCGGATGCCGCTCCCGCTCCCTTGCGCACCCGCAAGTTCATGCATGACCAACCGCCTGCTCGCCTGCAAGCAGTTCATGCTCTTCCACCGCACGCCAGATCGCTGGCGCGCACCACGGCTGCGCGGGGCTAGATCTGCTTGATGCGGACGATCTGAGGAGGAGGAGGAGGAGGAGGAGGAGGAGGAGGCGTAGCGGGGATGACGGCTGCGGCCGGGGCGGCGATGAGCGGCGGCCCGGTGAGTCCGCCAAGGTCTCCAAGGTTCGAGATCTCGCCCCCTTCCTCTCGTTCCTTGGCTCTATTGAATTTCGTCAGTGATTCTGAAGCGCTCGTGTGCTTGTACGCAGGCGCAATTGAAGGACAGGCTGGCCAAGGTGTACGAGGTCTAGGCGCAGTTGAAGGAGAGGCCGCCGCCGGTCTCTGGCTCCTCATCGCGGCTAGCTCCGGCCACATTGGACGGCGGGTAGGAGACCATCTTCCGCCGCTTCTCCATCCTCTGACGCGACTCCTAGGGAGCGGGTCCTCCCTCGCAGCAGCTCTTGATCGGTCCGACCAGGGCACCACTCCGGCGAACGCGCGCCCCACTCCGGCCGACGACCCAATCAGGTGAAGGACCCTCGTTCGTGCCCCCTCCCCTCCTCCCAGTCATTGGCCATGAATTCCTCTGCCAAGATGAGCAGCCCCTTTTGATTTTTTTTGCCAAATAGTCATCCAAATTTTCTATGAACTTCTGCGGGACAATTTAAACAAGATTTAGTTCTCTGTTATGGTTGGCAAAGTCTATCCAGTTTGCAAAGTCTCGTGTACATTCATGTTTTCATGCACAGTAGTAATTAATCACTAAGTATTGTATTTGCCTCTGGATGCTACCATTGTATTTCCATAGAGGGAAAAAATGATTGTTCTATGTTAGATCTTTCATACTGGATCAATACTGGCTCACCAGAATATATACACTACACACTACACACTCACCAGAATATATACACTACACACTGATCATTATATGTTGTATCTGGTATGCGGTATGCATATATCTTGCTATCTGTATCTATCGTTAGTAGATACTAGTAGTTAGGTACTTAGGCCTTGGTTGCATTATTCCTATCCATCCAGGGGGATTAAGCAAAGATGTTTTCATTATAAGTTATTTCCTTGTAAACTTATGATGCACCCGTCCTGGCTGAGAGATGCACTTATTGGTGCTGATTTGAATTGATGTTCGTGACTGTTCTACACATGCAGTAGACTGATGTTTATTGCTGTTTTGTTAATTGTACAGAACGAGGACGCATCCAAGGTTGAGTATAGGGTGTGGAACCCCTTCAGATCCAAGCTGGCTGCTACTGTGCTCGGTGGTGTGGACAACATCTGGGTTGTAAGTCCTTTTTGTGCCTCTGCTTGCATTCTGGATTGTTTGAATACCTTGTTTTGTCAAGGATGTAATTCAGACTGGAACCATTGTTGTAGTAGCTGACTTTGTGGTTCTTGGTTCAGGCTCCTGGAACACGTGTGCTGTACCTCGGAGCTGCCTTTGGAACAACCATGTCTCATGTGTCTGACATTGTTGGACCGGTGAGATCTCGTCGCTATTTCCTTTGTGTATTTCAAGTGAATGCTACTTAATGTGAGTTGTCTTAACGAAGTCTTGTCACTTTGCAGACTGGGTTGGTGTATGCCGTTGAGTTCTCTCACCGGAGTGGTAGGTATCTTGTCAACATGGCCAAGAAGAGGACCAATGTCATCCCCATCATTGAGGATGCTAGGCACCCGGCAAAGTAACGAATGCTAGTTGGCATGACTCAAGCTGTACCAGATCAAGGTATCTTGCTTTCCATGTTCGCCCCTTTCTTTATGCTTGCTAGCTGCATCTGGCGCAAAGCTCGGTTTCTTCTGCTCCTAATTCAGTGCCGCACCTGCAGCTCATTGGTTGCATGGTCTTCGGTTTTGTTGTGCTGATTCGGTGTTGTAGGATGTACGTAGTACTGTCTTCAAACCTTGATGCATTCATTCGTTGTGTGGTCAGTGGACGAACTAGAATTAGCTGGTTCACTTGGATTAGTCTGTGTTAACATAGTAAGTTAGCAAGACCATGTCTAGTGAGATATATCAGCAAGAGCAGCTGCATTTGCTTCAGTTGTACTCTGTATGTTTGAGAGGGATATATCTTTAGAATATTGCCTTCATATACTATCTAATTTCTGCAGTTATTGAAGTTAAAATGCACGATGCTGGTGACTAACCAGAAAAGTTCTTTGAGTTCCATACATTGAGTAAAACATTTCAGTCTGTTATTGAGTTAGCTATATATATATCCGTGATACCATTTTTGTACTGTGATAGTTTCTCATATTTCTATATTATACTTGTATACATTATTCCTATTTGAAGTCATCAACTGAGTTGTTGTAAACATTACTACCATGTGCTGCTTCCTTTTTCATGCTTTGCTACTATAGATGATTTGCTTGAACTGAGATGATTGGTGTATTTGTGCTTATAATTATGCTTCTATGTGATTGTTGCAGCATGACCCAACCAAATAAACATTTTGTGCCTTGATCTAGCTCTAAAAGTGTGGTGTTACCTCTCTTTACATGAGCTCTGGGCTGAAGAAATTTGAAGAAGCTTGAAGCCGGACAAAGTAAAGAGTAGCGAGTAATAATGTAGTGCTAGTTATGTTATACAGTAGCCAGCATATCTGGTTGTATGAACACTATTGTAAATACTGTAATTTTGTATTTGTACAGTAGTCAGCATATTTGGTGCTAATATTGGTATCATTTTATAATTTCATATGTTCTCTTGCCACATTTGAAATATTTTTCATTTGTTTATTGTGAAAGTGTGAGAAATATAAAGATGACCAGTGTGACAAACGAAAAGGCCAAGGCCCAAAAAGTAGATGGAATGTAAAAAGGCCGAGGCCCAAAACAGAAATGGACTATAAAAGGGTTGAGGCTGAAAAAAATGTACTATAAAAGGCAATGGCCAAGAAAAAACGCTGAATTGCTGGGCTAGGCCCATGTAGCTAGCAAAAATTAATAGGAAAAATAAATATTAAAAAGGCCGAATTAATGGGCTCGGCCCATATAAACACCGAATTGGACCGGGCTGAATCTTGTGCCACATCAGCTTGCCACGCTGGATGACTACGTGGCCTGGTGAGGTTGCCAGTGACCAAAACAAGACAGTAGGCTTATTTTGGTCGTAAATGTCTACGGCCTTCTCACAGAAAAGGTCAAAAATGTCAGTTTACGACGGCCAGCTTTTGACCTTCTGGTTTTGGTCACAAAAAGGTCGCAAATAAAAAACTATGACCATTCAGTGACCAATAGTGGTGGTCACAAGTTGACATATTTCTTGTAGTGCGCCTTGCGTTGATTCCACTTACCAAAATTCACATATATTCCAAAAAAATCTCCGTATGTTTTTATCCCGTTTGAACTCCGTTTGATATGAATTTTCTGCGAAACAAAAAACATGCAACAAACAGGAAGTGGCACTGGGCACTGGATCAATATGTTAGTCCCAAAATAGTATAAAAAGTTGTCAGAAGTATATGAAAGTTGTAGAATATTGGCATTAAACAATCAAAAATTGTAGATATGACGGAGACGTATCAGTGGTGGTATGGGACGTCCCCTCGATCAACATATCGGGTTCGATATGGCTCGGTAGGTGACACATGTGCCTCTTTCGGTAGGTGAAGGCACCGGTGGATGCTATGCAATACATCTTATATGAATACATCAAGTCATGCCTGATACCAGCAAGTGATGCACGGTGGCTCTGATAGAGGTGTCATGTTTAGCCTGTTTCTGTTGGATCGAAGGTGGTGCGACAGTAGCATGAGCAGGCGGTATGCGACGTCTTTGTCTTCCGTTGTCTTCTCCACAAGTATTCCACTATCGTGGTGTCGGTAGACGGATGAGGGCGGATTGTAGATGGCTTTCAAAAATGAGTTTATGCACTCCGGTGGAAACACAAGATCTCTAATCAGCCTATGTCGACGCGCGCCTGCACCGTGTCCTTGCTGAAGGTGGTGGATTGAAGCTTACCTTTGGGGTGAGAATCTGGAGGTCAACCTTGTGGTGGACTTGCCATCATCGGCGCACGTGCGGCGATTCCTTCTTGAAGGTGTAGCCTAAGAGTTGTGTATTTTTTGTTTCTGGTGTGTCTTGTAACATAGGGTTAGTGGATATTAGGGAGAGTTACTGTCGCGAGGTATATGGCCTCAGGCTTTGATTTCCGCTTTATTTCCAGGTCAAGGATGTTCGGCTGCTGGATTTTTCTTTCTTAACAATATATGGCCACATGCATTGATCGTTTTGATGCAGAGGTCGTGGGTTATCCTCCTTTTCGAAAAAGAAAAAAAACTCCTTTTCAAAAAAGAAAAAAAACTTGTGAAAAGGCCACACTATAAAATAAGCTTATGAGATTTTAGTCTCTACGCAAACTCATTTGTGTCCTAGTATCATAATGTAAACATCAGATGTAAATCTCCACCTATATATGCAACATGCAGACCCAGAATGCGGAGAGAGTATTTCATTATACACCTTGCAAGTGATCAGGTGAACAATTTGTTGAGACTACAATAAATTTTGGGGCCCTTCTGTAAAGGTCCAGGGTACAACCCTGTCAGTAAGTTCTGGTCCTAGAATGACTCCTTTTGACCTATAACTATCAACCATTTCTGAAGTGTACTAACGTGCAAATACTCACACATTCTATGATCCAGCACAATTTTCCCTTTGTTCTTCATTAGTAAGCCACAAAAACATGTTCAGTTGCATGTGTCAAAAGCATTGTGCGCCTTAGATCCCTGTTGCATCCCAAACCTATAGCTGCCTTTTTTGTTCCGACAAAACCTATAGCTAGTTAACTCTAGCATACTGTGGAGCTTAAAATTAGGGGATGACAGAGCTAGCATAGGAAGCAAATATGATCTAGCAACGTTCATGATGTTCAGCTAAATTCCAATCCATGCATCACTACAAACAAAAAGATGGTGATAGTTTCTCTAGGTTTCATATACTAGCACGTCCTCTGCAATTTATAGAGCTGTATCTTGCATGTGTTGGTGCGTACAGAGGCGGGCGTAGTGATTGTTGCCACTATCTCAATGGTTGCTTGCTACTTATATATCTTACGTACTTGCAACTTTAAGCTGGCTCTCATTGATGAATGATAATGTTTCATTTCACTGAAATGTTGTAATCGAAGATTTTGGTACTTGGAAATATCAATTTGAATCAACAACTGAGGTGGTGGGCAGGCCTTCATTGGTCGGTGTACATATATCCTAGTTCATCCTGCTAAGGGTTGAGGCTTCCATATAACTAGTAGTATCTTTACAAAGTGCATAAACTTATATTTATTTATTAGTGTGTCAATATAGCTTACCCAAATAAAAATTCGGGTCCACATTCTTCTAGCTATATCGATAGAGGGAGCTTCAAAGATTTATTTGTCTTTGCTAGAAATTGAAACACATGTCTGCTAATGATGACATAACTACATAAACACAGGCACCACAACATCATTTTATCCTAGGAGTAACAACACTGCTTTTCTAGTAAAACAATAATATATGAAATCTATTTTAAATTGTAACACTGATTTTCTAGTTTCATACAAAAAGTCTCATCTCTAATGTTTCAGTGAATCTATTTGTTTCGCACTCACTGAATTTTAAATCTTTTATATTCACTTCTTACACTACTTCAGTCTTATTACATTCATTATACCACAAAAAGTGTATTTTTCACTATGCCTTTATTTAAGTGTACTTTTACGGTGCGCTTATACTCCATATATACAGGAGATAGAGTACCAACCAAATAACACCATTCATTTAGTAGGTTAGTTTAGACTTTTCCCAGGCAAACTAAAAGGGTAATTCAGTACTGTACACACCCTAACCCCTTCGGCGAACTAGGGCTCCGCATGTTCCTCCCGATACAATCTTCTTGTCATTATCGATCACAGGCACATGCTCCGCGACCCGCCCGCCTTTGATGCATGTCTTAACGCACCCTCGCATGGTTGTATGTCGAGATCATATTCCAATCCCGTCAAACAAACTGGCTCGCTTGTTCATGAAACACTAGAACGGAGGTGCATGAAAGGTAACTGGCCGTCCGTGGAAGTGGAGGGCGCGCAAAAGCAATGAGATCAAGTGCCTGCACTGCGCAGTTCCGCTCCGCCGCCTCTGACCCCATCACTTCTGCTGATGAGCATAAGATGTAGCGATCCAACCTGTCAACCGGCTTGCCTGCCGCCGGTGATTGCCACCAGCAAATAGACTTAACCCGAGACTTCTAAGGTATGTTTCTACCCCTACAAACTAGGTACTCCCTAAGCTTTTGTAACAGTACTCAATGTTAATAGATTGGAGTCTCAGTTAGCCTAATCCAATGGATCTCAACAAATGGATGGTCTATATTCACTTCAGGGTACCGCAAAAACTCTCTTGTTTAAAGGTGACATTGATTGGCTTTCCATTTACCAGCAACAACTTACCACCTGCTCAATGTTAATAGATTGGAGTGTCAGTTAGCCTAATCCATTGGATCTCAACAAATGGATGGTCTATATTCACTTCAGGGTACCGCAAAAACTCTCTTGTTTAAAGGTGACATTGACTGGCTTTCCATTTACCAGCAACAACTTACCAACTGCTTACTGCCCATGCCTGACTTTCAGCATGGATTGTGTGCCGCACAAGTACATGAGTCACCCCGAAAGTATTTGCTCACAAACAAATGGCTTGGTCTGAATGATAGGCCAGGAAATGCTGGATATTCTGCAGCTCCTTATATATGTATATAGCTTGCGTGCACTAATGCACCCTCAAAACCCCCTTCATCTCAACACAAGGACATCTTGCCGTTCCATCTACTTCTACTTCCAAGATTCATGTAATAAATTAATTCACCGACATACTGTTTGGAAGTTCAAGCGCTAACAAGGGCACCAAATGGTTAACTATGCAGAACAGATTATGTATCAAGAATTGCTTGTGTCAATTCTCCGTTGCCTCTCAAGCCTAGAAAACTAGCTCCAAAATATATAAAGAGATGAAAATTAGGGCGAGCATATGGAAACCAAATATGATCTAGCTAAGTTCATGAAAGTTTGTTTTAATTTCAAACCATGCATCACTCGGAACGTAAAGCCCTTGATAGTTGCTCTAGATTTTCCGGCACTAGCATGTACACTACAAATTATAGAGCTAACATGCATTTATCTGTGCATGCGAAGGATGGGAGTGTGATCTTTTCAAAATCTGAAAACACTCCAGTTACCTCTTACCTACATTGTGTATCCTTAAGATATCTCTCACCGATGCATGATGGCATATCATTTCTTTGAAAAGTTGTAATCAATGAATTTGGTACTTGTGAGTATCAGTTCAAAGCAATGGGAGTTTGTTTCTTAGTTTTTTCTTCGCTCAACTTTGCTCAACTACGATTGTCATCTATTAATTGTTCTTTGTAACTAGCACGACGAATCTATGAATTTCTAGGGTTACATCCTATATGCAACCATGCACCCAGTGACCAGAAGTGTGCCTCTTTCATCTCCTGCTGAAAAACTATCCTCTCACTCCCTATCTACTTCAGCGTCCATCAATTTTATTGAGGTTCTCAGTGTTGCGTAATGTCAATATCATTTCTCTGAAAATTTATATAGTGAAATATTTTGTTAATTAGAACTATCGCTTAGAATCACTGAATCAGTGAGGGAGGCAATGCATGTTTATTGGCCAATATTGTAACTTCAGTGTATGTGTTACTTCTGATGGTAGCACAAACCTGCGCAGAGAGAAAAAAGTGGTTGTGTGTGTGAGTTTAGACATGTGCTATATTATTGGCAGGAAAACATCTTTTTTCACAATTTTGTTTGCAGACACAATAAATTTGTACGACCAAGTTGTGGTAATCCACAACATTTGTGTTCATCTTGTGAAAATTTGATTATGTAAAATAAGCTTGCAAGATTTCAGTTTGATGCAAACTGATATGTGTCCAAGTGAACGTTGGCCTTGAACACCGTGCGACATGTGTGACATGTCGAGACACAATTTGACGATATTTATTTCATTGAACACCGTGGAGTGAGCACGGGAACAATATGTTGAGACTGTGGCAACTTCTTTTTGTGGAGGTACATGCTTATCAGCAATTTATGGTCCGACATGTACTCTTTTTGACCTTGGACTAGTGAGCACTATTCAAGGGTGGCTAGGGTGCAACATGCGACAAGTTCTATGAATGTCAGTGCAATTTACCCTTTTGTTCTGGTGCCCATGTTTTATTTCTGTAGAGGGGCCTTCGTTGATGCAGTCTACAAAATGTTGATGATTTGAAGTTTGTCAAAAGATGTGTGGTTGAATGTGCAGAACGACTACAAAGCCATGTGTGACTTCGATCCCTGTTGCTTCCCAAGCCTGTAGAAGGCTAGCTATAAAAAAATGTGGGGACAATAATTAGGGGATGACTTTGACATAGGAAGCAAATATGATCTAGCAGTGTTCATCAAATTCAACTAAATTCCAAGCTCTGCTTCACTTGAAACGGAAACCCCGTGATATTTTTTCTAGCTTTTCCAATACTAGCATGTACATAATCTTCGCAATTTATATAGTTGCGTCATGCATATGTTGGTGGCTTGGTGTGTATGGAGGCAGGTGGAGTGAATGTTACCCCTATCTAAAAAATGGATAACTCTTACCTACCTTCTACGCGTAATGTAAAAAGAAGTGATTTGAATCATTGCTATTTGACTCTGACCTGTTCTGAAAATGTCAAGGTATTTTGATTTTTTATTGACATGGACAAAGTAAGGGAAAACCTCCAACTTTAAGCTGGCTAATATAGGTTTACGATGGCGTCACTTCTCTCAATTGTTGTAACAAAAGATTTTGGTACTTAAAAACATCAATTTGGGTCAAAGAGTGGGACGGTGGGCAGACATTCATTTGCCAGTATGGTTTTTGTAGTGTTCAACATGTGTCCTATTATATCATCTAAGGTTGAACCTTCACATGTCACTTGCAGTATCTTATAAAAAATAGAACCTTATATTTAGTTCTTTTAGGAATGAAATGTTGGAGTGTCAAAGGATATAACATATTACTATGTAAATATAACCTTAACCCAAAGAAAAAATCAGGTGGGTAATCTTCTTGCTACGTAGATAGATAGAGGTTGAAACTTAAGCCATTTTTTTGGCAAATTTTGAAGCTGGAGCCTGGTTTGGGCAAACACTAATGATGACATAACTGCATGAACACAACCACTAGAACAATCTTTTCACAGTAGTAACCATGCTATTTTTTAGGTAAAACGTAAATACATGTAAGGTCTTATCAAGGGTCAAAACACCAAAAAGTGTGTATGTGGAATGATACCTGCAAACCTAAATGCTTTCCTCATGCAGTAATTTTGTTTTGTATTCCTTTAAAAAAAGCATCAGCCTTATATACATAATATTAATCATAATACCATCAATTCCATTCAATACACCACACCTACAATAGATGGCACCATGTCTCTCTTGAAAGGAGGCACTAAATGGATTTTGTCTGCCTACAACAACTCATCCCGGTGGACATTCAACAAGGAGTGTTGTGACAAGTACAACAAGCCGGGAAATTCCAAATATCTTTCACCAGGCGTGCAATGATAGACATTGTTATTCAACTATCAGATAATACTTTGAACATGCAAATTTAGGGTAGAGAAGCCAAATATTGTTTTTTATTTGAAAATATCATCTTCTATATCTAATTAACTAGCCACAACTAACCCATTTCTCTCAGCATGCAAACATGTCACCTCATCATGTAACATGCATGGGAATAGGTCTATCATAACATGCATAGGAATAAAACAATTCATGCATCTAAATACCTAACCCCCACCAGCCCATTCTCGTAGCATCCAAGCATGACATCTCATCATGTAACATACATGAAAATATGTCTACCTCAACATACAACCATGCATAGGAAAATCACACTTCAACATCCAAACATGCATTAGAACTTCCATTCTATTACGCTATTTATATTTAATAAATATTCTAAAACTATAAAATAATCAAACACAATAATTTATATGTATATTCAATTTTAGTTCTCATATTTCTATTCCAGATATTCATATTTCATAGAACCAAATCTCATTGAAATATATTGTAAATTATCCGCGGATGCAACAACATGCGGGGTATCATCTAGTATAACTAAGTAGGTGATCCCTGCTAACATATTTATCTCAATGTGCAACAATGCCATCTCATCGTGCAACCATACATTGGATAAGTCCAATCTCATCATGCAACCATGCATGAAATATTTAAAATCTTTTAATTCTAATATAAAACGTTTTAGAGACTCGTCTCTAAAATGTCTTATTTTTTTTTACAGTGGGGGTATTTTATAATTATATTAATAATCACATGCATTTTTTAGTCCTTATATTTGTAATCCAAATTATTATTTCATACAACTAAATCTGATTAAATATATATTACAACCAATGCATAGTGTATCATCTAGTATAGGATAACATTGTAGCCTAGTTGGGCTATGAATTTGGCCCATTAACACTATCAACACATAATTAGTCGCTTTGTTTCTGGAGTTACATATTTAGTTTGGTTCTGAAATTTATGACATGACTAGCAAAAGAGCCCGTGCGTTGCAACGGGAGAAAAAAAATAACACACACTCTTAACCCAATAACCATAATATATTCATGCACTTTATTTTAGCGAGGCATCATTTTTATGTTGCCGCTTATCCTCCTTCTCACCCTCAGTGGCCTCAGTGTTCACACAAACCAAAGTGTGTTTGAATGTTGTTTTTCCCCTGCCAGTTTTTTCAGAGGTGCTCATGTGTGGTTAATCGATGTTTTCTTTCGTCTCTTTATGATTTTAGTGGTTGTTTATTTGCAATCCAGATCGTCGTGGTACGAAAGAAAAACGGACGTGCCCTATAGGTTACAAGTTCGCTTTTAAAATAATATTTCAAAATATTTAATAGGTCAAAATAACATCATATTCAAATTCTACATATTTTTCTATTCAAATTTCATATATAACATGTTAAAATCGGAGTTACGGTTTAATAGATATGGATAATTAAGAAAAATATTTGTTTGACTTAAATATCTTCCAAAATAATATTTAAAAAATATTTAACAAACAAAATAACATCATATTCATATTCTACACATTTTTCTAATCAATTTTCATATATAACATGTTAAAATCGGAGTTACGGTTTAAAAGATATGAATAATTTAGAAAAACATTTGTTTGACTTATATATGATCGGCGGGTGAATTATCTAATACGTCAGGGGGTTCCGTAAAAATGTAAAATAACGGTTCGGTTATGACTTAAGTGTGTACTGCGGGTTAATTCATGAAAAATGCAGGGGGTTTTCTGCAAAAGTGCATGACGGACGACGGAAACCCAATTTGCTTTATTATTAGGTAGAGATTGGCTAAAGTAAGGTTTAGTGTTGATAGTTATTATTGGCCATTAAATCCCCCAAATAATACAGGTGACCAGATAGTACTCGATAGTTGGGGGTATAGGATATGTTCCACCTCCATCGGCCACCTATTATTCCACCTATCATCCCATAGCCTAGTCTTAATCGCTAGTATGCATGATGCTAGCGGAGCACAAGAAATTTTCTCTTTCTTTTTTTCTCTCAAGCACGCACAAGCGTGCATATCATATATTATACTCCCTCCGTTCTGAATTACTTGTCTTAGATTTGTCTAGATACGGATGTATCTAGACTTATTTTAGTGCTAGATACATCCGTATCTAGACAAATCGAAGACAAGTAATTTGGAACGGAGGGAGTAGAAGAGAGGGTAAAAAAACACATCTATCTGAGAGTGTCACATGTAACTGAAACACTCTGTCCACTCTACAGGATCCTAGAATTAACAACTACTTCCGCAAAAAAAAGAATTAACAACTACTACTCGCTCTTTATCCACCTCGACATCGCCCCAAAGAAGGTTGAGAGCTCCCCTCAATAACCCTCCCTGCTTTCAAGTGTGGCTTCATTCCCAATCTGTTGTACACTTGTACTACAAATCTCGGGGTGGTGTAACACTCTCAAAGACAATTGCATTTCAATGTTTCGACGGCTCCGACAAACCTAGAATAGTGATGGTATGGGTTTCCTTCCGTGGGTGGCCCTCTCCATCCTTGCTTGCAGACCATGTCCCTAGCACCTCATACGCCGTAGGTACCCACTCTTGCTTGCCCAAGGCGGTGCACACCACAGTCCCCACCGTTCTCGTAAATACATAACCAAGTACGATGTGGTTGATGGTTTCACCATGCTGATCACAAAACGGGCATGCATCATGGTGCAGTACGCCCCGTCTTGCCAGTCTATCAACATTTGTTATCTAGGGCTAGCCAAGCAAAGAATCGGCTCTGCAACGGGGCCTTCAATTTCTACGTGAACTCCAGAGTGAGCACCACCTCCCATCCCGCAAGTTTAGCAGTGTGTGCGTGCCGAGAAATCGCCATCCTGCTCCTAAGACCAACGAATAGTATCGGCAACCCCAATAAGTAGGTACACGTTGGAAATTCTTTTCCATAGTGCCAAGTATTCCACCAACGTGCTCAAGTCCAGATTGGGATCCATGTCCCTTGCCCAAGCTCCATCCGTTAGAGCAGTGCAAACAATTCGTGTCGATCGCACCTGTTGTGGAATTCTGGCATACAATTGCGGTGCCAGCTCCTCAATTCTCAGGCTATCAATCCAATGATCCTTCCAGAATAGCATAATATGACCTATGTGAACTCTTGTCGCCGCCTTGAATAATGTCATCGATTCATCCGGCTCCCTGAGCTCGAATTCTGTCCACGGCCTTGACTCATCAGATCTACGGGACCATGGCCCCATCAAGCCTGCATGGCAATGTTTAGCCAGTGCACGTTCATGATCCCCAAGCCACCTGACCACTTGGGTGTACATGCTGTCTCCCAAGCAACTGCACTATTTTCACCATTGGCCTCCGCTTGGCCGCACCAAAGGAAACACCGTATAATTTTGTTCATTGCCGCCGCGGTTTCGGTGGAAGACCGGGCACTAGAATCACATGAGTTGGAATTGCACATAGCACAGGCTGAATGAGCAAAAGTCTTTCACTCATCGAGCCTCAATGAGCAACATTTTCTCTTTTCTCATTGTACTTGGGCATGTCTAAGACATAGAAGTAGAGTACTCCTCCCACGCTCCCACCTCTTTAGGTTTGATTACTGAGCCATCGATAAAATCTGAAATCTAAAACAATTCACAAATGGTTGAAAATCGAGTAAGACTAACCTTACGTAACCAAATCAATATTTATTGAAGTAGTAAACCAAATCGTTTTCGTTTCTATAAGGGTCGATTAAATTTGGGTTTATAAACTTATGGTGCGCCAGATGCATCTTGTTGTGCTAATTTGTGATCTAAAGAGTTTCCGAAACTTCTCGAACCTTTTGTTTATAGCTCCATCTGCACTGTGGAGCACTGACGATGGATAATATCTCGAGTGCGCCACATATCGTACCCGTCTACATACGTGTGCGTGGCCTTGTACGTGCTACATGCAACACATGCAACGTATACACGTGCCGCGATTTGCTCAGCGACAAGGCCTATCATTGTGTGGCTGGACAATTGATGTCATATTTGCTCAGCAAAGACTAAGTGTGGACTCCGGACGAATGATAACAAAAATAACACGTCAGATCGAATGGCGCCGTGCTTTAAGTATGTTATCCAAATCCAAGAATTTCAACAAAGCACGTCGTGCAAAACTGCTCTCTTGCCACCTATATGATCACCATCGAACACACACGTTCATACTCGTAAACTAGTAGCCGGGATGGAGAAGAAGAGGGTGGCCATCGTCGGAGCCGGCGTGAGCGGGCTGACGGCGTGCAAGCACCTGCTGGAGCGCGGCTGCCGTCCGGCCATCTTCGAGGCGGACAAGCTCCTGGGCGGCGTGTGGGCGCGCGCCCCGGACTGCACGTCGCTGCAGTCAGAGCGGCCCATGTACCAGTTCTCCGACTTCCCGTGGCCGGAGTCCGTGAGAGAGGTCTTCCCGGACCATCGACAGGTCGCCGACTACCTCGACGCCTACACCCGCCACTTCGGCGTGCTCGACTGCGTCAGGTTCGGGCACCGGGTGGTCGGGATGGAGTATGTCGGCGTCGGCGAGGAGAAGGTGGTGGAGTGGGAGGAGTGGGCCGGGTGCGGCGAGGCGTTTGGTTCTCCGACGGTGAGTGGCGTCTCACTGTGGCCGACGCCGAGGGCAACATCGAGGTACATATATTGATTGGTCGGCGAACTAGGAGTTTTCATAGATGAAGCTAATCCATGCCTCCGTCGACCGTGTTTGTATTGTTTTCATTTTCAGTGAGATTTAGATGAAATTCATTGAATTTCAGTAGACACTGAAATATTTAGCTTTTGGACAAAATATTCAGCAATTTCAGTGCTACACAGCAATTCAAGCATCTTTTTAACTATTTTCAATAATTTTAAAATTTTGGTTGAATTCAACTGTTTCAGCCCTTTGACCGAAATCGCTGAAATTGTTGCTGAAATATTTCCAAACCTGAAAGTGAAAACCACTTTGCTTCCATTTTCTAACGCCTAGCCTGTAATGTCTCTTTTCAATCAGTGAAGCTAATGAGATATTAAATGCATTATATTTTTCCTGTCTACAGACACACGTGGCAGACTTTGTGGTTCTTTGCATTGGGCGGTTTAGTGGTGTGCCCAACATACCCACTTTCCCTCCAGGCAAAGGTCCAGAAGCATTTGATGGGCAGGTGATTCACACCATGGATTACGCCAAAATGGGCACCAAGAAAGCTACCGAAATGTTAAAGGGCAAGCGTGTGACTGTCATTGGCTACTTGAAATCAGCTCTCGACGTAGCTGCCGAATGTGCAGACGTAAATGGTACACAATCCTACAACTAAAATTTATTTTCTCTTTTATCGCAGAAGTAACTATGTCATCATAATTTTTGTTTGCATGACAAAACAAAGGGTTGTTTATAGTCATTCTACGAAACTATATGCATTGCCTGTCATGATTACATTGTTTGAAATCTAACAATTATTCTTGATAAGAACTTAGATATAAAATTTACCGATCCCCTGCAGGTACTGAACATCCATGTACAATGGTTGTCCGAACAAAGCATTGGATCATACCAAGCTACTATGCGTGGGGTTTCCCTATAGCAAACTTATATCTAAATCGCTTCTCTGAATTACTTATCCACAAGCCTGGTGAGGGCTTCCTACTATGCCTCTTAGCCATCATCTTGACTCCCCTGGTACTGAAAATCAGCATGTTATTTTGTATTGATGCCATTTACACTTAGGTTTCAAACTAAATTGACACACGCTTAGTTCTTGTTTGTATATGAATAGAGGTGGTTGTTCTCAAAGTTTGCTGAGAGCTACTACTCCATCCCCATGAAGAAGCATGGCATGGTACCTGAGCATAGCTTCTTTGAGGCACTAGTGACATGCTTGATTGCCATTACAACAAAGGACCACTACAAGAGACTAGACGAAGGCAGCATTATTCTGAAAAAGTCCAAGACCTTTAGCTTCTGCAAGGAAGGTGTAGTTGTTGAAGGTGAATCTTCGCCGATAAAGAGCGATATAGTGATCTTCGGAACGGGATTCAAGGGAGACCAGAAGATCACGAACATGTTTACTTCAGAATACTTTCAGAGTATTGCAGTTGGGCCAATATCCTCGACTATACCTCTCTACAGGTTACTTCACTATTACTACCTGACTTTTGTTTACATGTGTTCCTTATTTTCAATCAAGATTAGGTTATTGAATATACTCTTCATATTTTATATTCAGGGAGTGCATACATCCTAAGATTCCACAACTCGCGGTCCTCGGTTATTCAGAGAGTCTAGCGAATCTGTACACTGCAGAAATTCGGGCCAAATGGCTGGCGCATTTCATTGATAGTGGATTCAGATCACCAAGTGTTAAAGCGATGCAGGGTGATATCCTTGAGTGGGAGAAGTTCATGAAGCGCTATTCTCGTGTCTACTTCCGGAGGTCCTGTATTGGGCTTCTTCACATCTGGTATAATGATCAACTATGTCAGGACATGGGATGCAACCCGAGAAGGAAGAATAGCATTTTAGCTGAATTATTTGAGGTATATGGTCCCCATGATTATGTTAATCTTCACCCCAAGTAAGAGGAGGTCTTGGTAGGATTCTTATGTTCAGCTCATATGTTCTGAGCAATCGATGTGGGTTATAGCAGCTTAGTATGTTTTTTTTTGTGTGTGTGTATTTTCTAGCCTGGTTATCCTTTATGGTCGGTCATATGATAATTTGATAAATAATGATCCTGTGATGAACATACATCAGATATCTTAAACATATGATATTTCGATAAAAAATGATTCTGTGATGAACTGAGAACATCACGATATGAGAAAATGAACCACACACATGGTTAAATCAGCATTGCCTTCCGCAAATATTATATCTGGTGACTGGTGAGACACACAGAATATGTTTGATCTCTACAAGCGTTAGGCAGGAATTCAACTATTGTACTAACCATCTAGATTAGGATTAATCTTCAAGCATCCAAAAACGCCCTCCTATTCTAGACAGCCAAGAGGCAGGGCAAATCAGTACTTATGAACGCTTCATTCTAGAATAAAGGATGTGCAACATCAACCATTTCTATTGTTGCACAGATATTCCAAATAAAATAATAACCATTTCTAGTGTTCCACTTGAGCTACTCCATGTGACAAATCAAATAATGGCTGCCTATTGCGACTGAGCGCATGAGACAGCATCCCATTATTGCAAGCAACTACGACGAGCTTGCGGTCTTTGCTGGCCACCGACATCTATGGCATTGCGCCATTTTGAGAGGATTCAGTGGCCGCGATGGGGTCAAACACAAAGAAACCAAAATCATAACAGGGGTGTCATACTTCATTACAAGAATCTAATTCCATGACAAGTCACAAGGCAGCACAAACTACAAGTGAAAAGAGTGATAATCGAACAACCCAGTCTCACAGCAAGAGGATGGATTAGTTTCTTGCAAAAATGTAACAGGTGACATGAACACAAGAGAATCACACATAACAAAGTGCTCGAACCCCACTTCAAGGATTTCATTCAACAACAGGTGAACACCGCATCATTTCAGCTCCAAATCCCGCCAAAGTGAAAGCCCATGGTCAGCGTTTAGATGTCATCGACATCATCATACATGGCAGATTCTGAGCCAACATCATCATAATCATCCACATAATTGAATTCACCATCAGCATCATCAGCATCATCATCCATGACCACATCCAGCAAATCATCGTGCATATCAACCTCAAAATCAGAACCAGAGTAATCTTCACTGTAATCCTCACTGTCAACGTAGGCCCAGTACTTGAAATCAGAGATGGGATCATGAGGAAGCTTAAGGTTTCTAATTCTAGCACACTTTGATTTCATAGCATCATCAATTTGGCGGTTGTAGCACATACGTATGTCAAGTGATTCAAGGTGAGGGCAATGGTCAAGGATTGCCATCAGTCCATCATTAGTTACTTCGCTACCAATCAACTGAAGGACTTGGAGACGAGGCATACTGTTAGCAATCCATGACGCTTCTGGGTCAATCTCCATGCGCTCATAGGCTGCATCAAACCGCTTATGAAAATCAGCCCAGCATTCATTTAGCCTAAAGCATTTCAGTTGTGAGCGGTTTTTGTCAACTAACTCGCAAAAATTGCCATACAATGAGCAGAACGAAATATCCAATTCTTCAAGCTGAGGAAGGCGATTAATTGCCTCAGCCAACCCTTTATCAGATACTTTATCACAAAAGCTGAGCTGAAGGCTCTTCAATGAGAATGCTCTGCATTGAGACATGGTAAGTTTTTAACCAACCCAAACATTTAAGCTATATCAAATCTTGACATGCTTTCCAAGCTCACAATGAGAAATACCACTGGAACAACATAACCAATTGAAATCCATAAGAAAATAAAACATTCTATGATGTTGGATTCATCATAATCTTCAAAAAGGTTGATAACTACGGTCACATGCAAATGAACCTCAACATGCAGTTCTAACAAAAAACCACATGACTTGATACTGTGTATGAATTCTACATATCACATTCAGTCAAACGATGAGAAGAAGAGCAGTAGAGGGCAATGAAACATGTGTCAGGTGGCATCCACCCTACAGCAGACGCAAATTCAAGCCTAAACTAGATTCCGCTAATGACGTGTGGTCCAAGAAGAGAGTTCCCTACTTTCTACTCCAGTATAGACTATAGATATAATTAAGAAAGAGTTTGAATAGGTTATTTTTCAATTAGGAAGTCGGAATAATTAGGAATTTTTGAGTTAGATTCAGATTGAGGTGAAGTCAGATTAGTTTGTATGCATAGCCTAAATAATGGCCAAACACTAGTTGAAAAATAATCAAGCAAGTTTAATCCCAATCTTTGTTCCCCTGCTATCACGCCGGGCGTTCTGTCTCTCTCTCCTCAACAAGAGTGAATTGCAGAAAACCACCACACTGAAGTCTAAGTTTGCAGAAAACACCAGTTTAAGAACTTGTGACAAAAAAGTTGATTCTCGTGCTAATCTTTTGCAAAAAACACGGATCAGTCTGTTTGGGCATTTTAACTGTGATTATGACATGTGGGTCCCGCATTTGATGACGTGGCATAACGATCTTCGTAGATGACGTTAGATGCGGAATTGTCTAGATTTACAAAATAGTCCCTGTAGTTTTATAGGGACACCCTTCAACAACAACAACAACAACAACAACAATAATAATAATAATAATAATAATAATAATAATAATAATAATAATAATCTTTACCTAATAATAGTAAAGAAAATTTGGTTTCTGGTCGTACGTTGTTAGCGTTTTTGCAAAAAAAGTCCGTGATGTTTTTGCTATTCAGCCCTAGTCCTCGGCATAAGTCAGCCCAAACCGGTATGGAGGAGAGAAAAGAAAAAAAAATCCCAGCTTCCTCGATCCCATCTCGAGCACAGCCTGCCGCTCCCTCCTTCCCCACCCCGCCTCACCACCGCCGTCGTGCCCTCCGCCGCAGCACGCCGCCCGCCCCTGCCACCGCCACCTCCAGCCCGCCCCAACCCCCGCCGCCCTCCGCCCCCGCCGCCGCCACCACCTCCAGCCAGCCCCGCCCCGCCCCGCGTCGCCCTCCGCCGCTGCCACCTCCAGCCAGCCCCGCCCCGCACCGCCTGCCGCCGCCACGCGTCGCGTGCCCCCGCCGCACTCGCAAAGGACCTCGAGGCCCGCTGCCCCACCAGGCGCACCAACCTCGCTCGAGGTTGGGCGAGCGCAGAAGCACAGTTCGGGATGGCGGATCGGAATTCATTGACTGGTTCTCTCTTTCTCTCCCCTCCATTGGATTCGCGGAGGTGGTGGATCTATCTTGCCTTCGTGGCAGCGGCGGAACGAGCTCCGTGAGATCGGGTGGGCTTGCTTCTGGTAATCTTAGTTTTGTTAGTAGCAAGTGGTCAATTTAGTGTTCATTGGCAACAAAAAGAAGTGAATAATATCATGCCATAATTTAGTGTTGCTTCCCGGTCCTGGATAGATGATGTATTGCATTTCTGCATAAGCTAGGAAATCTACAAATTGATTATCTGCAGACTATTTGTCCATACTTCTCCAAGATCTGAACATATACCATCTTTGTTGATCGATTTTATTACTAACTAGCAGATTCCTCCTGGTGTTTGGGACGTTTTCGGCTGGTTTGATTTACTAGCTACGTCCAAGGAGGGCACTGGATTGATTTCATGAGGCTTACTAGCTACGTCCCAAGCAGGCAAATCCAATATGTTGATCGATTTGATTGTTCCGGCTGGAAAGTAACACATCTGGAGGTCAGGAGGTGCGTCGTTCACACTAGATCATACCCGGAGTTCTACAATTAGGCATGATTACAACTGGGAAACTACCCTTCCTTGATAACTATTTTAGTATCTGTTTTTATTTACTGATGATGAGAACTAAATAAATTGGCTACTATCATGTTCCTCCCATAAAAAAAAGATTCTGGTAGATGTGCTTCACAATAATAATGGTAATACCTAAAGGAGTTCTTGCTGCAAGTTAGCGCATATATATATTCTTAGGTACCACGTACCTGTGTTACTGGTTTGCGTTAAGGATTTCGCTACTGTCGCCAAGGTATCTACAGAATTACAAATATGATGCAACATGATTTTGCTATTGTCGGTTACAAATATGATGCAACATAATTTTGCTAATGTTCAGTTACAAATATGATGCAACATAATTTACTTAGGCTTAAGTATATGAGCACATAGTTGGAGAGCGACAAACTAAAGAAATATCACACTCTACAATTCTTGTCTAACTGAACCAAGTTCAGTTTTGAGTATAGAGAAATGTAATAGAGCAATCATTTCAAAGCTGCATCTAATTTAAGAAAGTGATGAGATGAATGTAGGGCTTTCTTTTTTATTTATACCTTCTCTTCTTTATCTTTAGTTTTATCTACTTATCAATAGTATCTACCGGCTCGAACTCGAATTTGATCGCCTTCCATACTTCACAAGCTGCGGCTAGTTCAGGACTCCATTTGCAAGCTGCTCGGATAATTTCATTATGCTTATCGAATGTAAATGGACACAATATTCAGCCCTTACAACAGGAGTATAGAAGCCTAGACCATACTTATTCAATGATATGGTACGTGCAACAGAGGAACTTGATGCAACAGACCACCCTCCATTTACAAACCTTTCGATGCAGCATTAGAAATTGTGCCATATGTAATGGCAATGCATTTCTTTAATAATAATAATAATAATAATAATAATAATAATAATAATAATAATAATAATAATAATAATAATAATAATAATAATAATAAGCAATCAACTCCAAATCAGATTTGGGCTCCCAAGCAGCCGAGCAAAGCAGCAGCACGCCGGTCATGGGCCTCGTCGCCGGGAGCGGGAGAAGAGGGCACGGGCACATGCACGTGGCTGCTGCGGCAATCGGCGGCGGAGCTGGCTGGGCGGGTGGGCCGGCGCATTGATTAGTCAATCATCTTGTCTCCCTGTCTAAAAAATCCTCCCACGTCGTCGGCGGCCGGCGAGTGCCCTCGTCGTTGTCCAATGGCCCAGACCTCGAGCACGGCCCGCCGTAGAGCCAGACGCCGCCGCCATCCTCGTGGCAGCCGGAGCTCGCCGGTTGAAGAACGCATGCACCTGCCCCTCTGGCTCCTCGCCCGCATGCAGGCCTTCACGGGGCGGCGCCGCCGCTGAGCTTGACAGTGATGCGCTCTGGAACGGCCTCCCCTCTGCCATGAAGCTCTGTAGCCGGGAGTTCCCCGGCCACCCTCCTGTATCTGTCGAGGACACCTTCGGGCACCTACCTGGAAGGCCAGAACGCGAGCATGGGGTCGCCGGCCACCCCCAGGACCCAACTGGCGCCCTCGGGCACCCACCTGGAACGCAAGCACGGGGTCGCCTGACACCCCCGTCACCCACATGCGCACCCCCCAGCACGGGGCCGCCAGCCTACTGCCTCCTCCTTCCTCCTCGGGTTACAGAAGCTCACATGAGGGGGTTGCTCGATCCCAATCTAGATCGGGGTAGTTTCAGGGAGGGAGGATTTTTTCGCAAATGACCCGTCTAACATTGTTTATCGCGAATGTTGCACCACATCAGCAAATGGTGGGCTCCATCTATCATAATCGTCATCAGATGGGCCAAAGCCATCAACTAGTATTTTTTGCGGAAGATTAGGCCAAAAATTAGTGGTTTTTGGCAAGAAATCGTAAACCAGTGTTTTCTGCAAACCTAGGCGCTAATGTGGTGGTTTTTTGCAATTCATTCGCTCAAAAGCCATGGGTAAACGAGGTGTACAGTTTAGTCCCTCCTATCAGCCACAATCAGAATCTTCGCTCAACCAAAACCTTTATACCCCAAGCCTGGTAGAAATCAAACTTGGTATATCCAGCAAATTCAATCATCAATCAATAAAATGAGATCACTTTATTTCAATGCACCAACAGATCAACACAACGAAAAGAGAATATGAGCTCTGACTAGCACTACGCTTACCAAGCAAACAGATGGTTGCTTTGTATTAGCGGACTGTAACACTATTTCAGAGGAATAAACTCATACCCTTTTCACAAAAAATAAATAAAAATATGGTCGCAGGAATATTTCAAAAAAATGGAGGCTTTTTGCTTCAGCGAGGGGATATAGAAGTTGCAATACCATAACAGAAAGTACTCCCTTCGTCCCATAATGTAAAACGTTTTTTGACTCTATTGTAGTGTCAAAAAACGTCTTACATTACGGGACGGAGGGAGTAGCTACTAACAGTTAGAAGTTACACATTTATTTGTTCACTACATAGTTATTGACTATTGTTATTACTACATGATACAGATTTACACAAAGGGTATGGAATGTGCACTCAGCAAAGGGCCTTCAACAGTTTGTATGAAGGAAATGTTGAAGAGGAGGCCCCGACAGTGCAACAAATATGAACCAATTCCAGTGTGTGGTTAACTACATGAAATGTGCAAGCTCACTAAAACGTTCAGCCTTTCAGTACAATGCGTATTTCACACATAGAAGTCACCCAATCAGCACAGAGCCAACCTACATCTTTATTTTGAAGTGCTCCTTCTACACTCCAGTTAATACAGAAGGTAGAACATGTACCATGTGTCCATGTCAGCTGTATGACTCTTATCATCTACTCAAAAACATTTAATAACATAAAATGCTAGTTAACCATGCAGGTCAGACCATTAAAGCGAGCATTTGTGGTTTATAGATCAAGAATACTTGGACCTTTACAGCAAGTAAATCATCAGGAGAAGATAATTTGCTGTCAACCAACAAAAATATTCAGATGGCCTTTTACCCTGTGAAGTCTCCACGCTGAAACCCACCTACCCTTGTACTCCCTCCGTTTCAAAATAGATGATACAAAATTTAGTACAAAATTGGATCATCTAGTATTCTGGAACGGAGGGAGTAAGTTTTAGGGATTTATACCCAAAGAGCACAAGACACCAGTCTCAGGAATCCCGCTATTGGCAGCGAGTAGTGGGAACAGGACAATTCCCACCAGGAAAACAAACCTTCACTATTCTACTCTACATATATTTTCTGGGTTGCTCCACTTTTTCTCCCGAGCTACGCGCTAAGCAGCGTTTACCAAGGTACATTGAGTCACACAAAGATGCAGCACTAGAGACTCACGCGATATATTCTAAGCATTTTACTGCTGATCCTCTGTAAACTAATATAAGATCTTTTTAATCACTACAAAGATATTATACTCCCTCTATCTGAAATTACTTGTCGCGGAAATGGATGTATCTGGACGTATTTAATTTCATTTTGTCTAATTCACATCTAGATGTTTTTTAAGGATGTCACATCTAAGCTCTCACCAATATATAATTCATCAATAAGAAACAAAAAAAATAGGACAAAAGAAATTAGACCACAAACAGAGTGGACATCAGTTTAGATGTGACATAACTATGTCACATCTAGATGTGTCCTAGACAGAACCTTTTAGTTCTAGATACATCCATTTTTATCCAATTCCGCAACAAGTAATTCCGGAGGGAGGGAGTACTAGTTTATAGAGGGAGTACCATTTTTCTCACTCCAATTTTATTAGGTACAAAAACTAGAATTGTCAGAAAAGAAAAGGAAGTGAAAGGATCTTTACATACTCTATACTGATCTTGGGCTGATTAACCCACTCGTGCTATCAGCATGGCATTTGATCTTAACCTAACCAACACCTAATCTTCTGTACGAAATACTAATTACCACGTGCACAATTTCTGAAATTTTAGAAAAGTTCATTTGCGTTGGTGAACCCCAACTTGATAAAGCAAGGGTCCACATCAAAAGGCACTACAAAGGAGTAAATCTGAAGTTCAAAGGGAGAACAAATTCCTTGCAGAAATAAAAGGATGCAGAATGACTGTCAAATCAAACAGCAGAAAGGCCCATTTCGAAGCAAGAGGAAGCATATATCAGCAGGAGACTTTTTTTAAGTTAAAAATACAGGTATGCATTTTAATCTACCTGCAGCACGACCAAAATTGTCATCTGGGTCCATCTAATAAAGGTAAACTAATAGAGGCTCACATTCACAAATTTGGTCATCAGAACCAATCAACGAAATTATTTGCAATCTCACGAAAGAAATGGGCATGTATGTAACAGGAAGAGGAAAGATGTGGCAACCTGTCGGAGATGTAGCGGAGGAGGAGATCAGTGACGAAGGTGTCGGCTGAGAAGGCCTCCATGGTGCCAGCGGCGCGGTCGACGGCGGCGCAGGCCATGGCCCCGGCCTCCAGGATGTCTACATCGTGGGTCATCTCGACGCGACGCCACAGCGTGGTGTCGCCGTCGGCGAGACGGCGCCACGCGTGGCATACCTGCCCGGCTCCCGTGAGGAGGTCGGCCGCGTCCAGCTTCCCGAATATGGTGGAGAGCGCGTCTGACTGCATCCCGGTCCAGTCGCGGCTCTCGCCCTCCTCCTCCTCCATGGGTGGCCAAGCAGCGGCGGCGGTGAGGTGGGGCTAGGGTTTGCCAGGAGAGGAAGAAGAGGCGAGTCGGCTTGGGGCTTAGGCCAACTCCAACGCATGATCCCATCCGCTCCGTGTATGACCATTTGAGCCCAAACAGATAGACGGCACGGCCCAACCCATGAACGCATCTGTATTTTTTGTCCGTTTGGCGTCCGGTCCGCCCCATTTTCTACGCAAACTTGCGTCTGGTTTGCTTTCACACGGACGTCGAACGAACGCCCACGCGTTTGCTCCGCGTCCACCTCGGTCCCGTGATACGACCATGAGTAATTTACATACGATGGTTGCTGCTGGTGATATGGCCATGTCTAATGCTAGTGTTCTGGACGTTCACAAAATACAGCTGCAAGTCAATTGTTTAAAAGAAGAAAAGTCCGTGGATGTATATTTATTATATGAGAATAATTACGTGGACGGTGAAGGGCTAAATCAAGGCAGAAAACATGCATGCAAAATTAACCATGCTCGTTTTCGCAAGGAAAAATCAACGTGTATCAATAATACTTGGAAAGAGATGGGATTGTACGCTGATGAAAGGGAGCACGCGAGCTGTGATATATTCAATTCAGTCAACAATATAAAGGAGAGAGATTTATTTCTATTCTTGCCACTTCCATGTAAAAGGAAAGTTTTTCAACGTGGCAACACTTCTTGGAGCCTGATACGTGATTTCTTGTCATTAAAGGACATGGAATGGGGCCCACCCGCAGCACATGAAGCACTTGAAGATGGCGCACAAGTCTAGATAGATATTCTTTCTGTTTCAAAATAGATGACTCAACTTTGTACTAACTTTAGTACAAAATTGAGTCATCTATTTTGAAACGGAGGCAGTACCTTTTTATCTTAAGTTAAGTTTAAGTCAGTTTACACTAGTAGAAAAAGGGTCAAACGTGAAGCACATTAGTGCCGGTTTGTAAAAAAACCGGCACTAATGTGATCAATAGTGCCGGTTCGATTGGCTATGCATTAGTGCCGGTTCGTAATGAACCTTTAGTACCGGTTCGTGCCACGAACCGGTACTAAAGGGGTGGTGGCAGGCTGGCGTCAGGCCAGGGCCCCACGAGCCCCTTTAGTGACGGTTTGTGACACAAATCGGTACTAAAGGTCTAACCTATAGTACCGGTTTGCGTCACCAACCGGCACTATAGAGTCTTAACCTATAGTCCCAGTTGAAGACACAAACCGGCACTATAGGGCAATTTCCAAACTCTCCCCCCCCCCCCCCCCCCCCCCCCCCCCGTGTATCGCCATTTCAGTTTTAAAAAAATCAAAAGAAAATGATAAAAAATTCAGAAAATAAAATCTTTCGAGAGGTAGTTATATTACTACATCTACTAGTTAGGAAAATTTGAAAACTTAAATTTGGACATGTTTTGCAAAAAGTGTAGGGAAAATGTAAAACGGCTATAACTTTTGCATACGATGTCGGAAAAAAACGTATAATATATCCAAAATTCAGCACGAAAATCCGCATCCGATGGAGACTGCCTATGGCCTGTTTGGAATTTTTTAGAATCCTCAAATTCCAAAAGGAAAAAAAGATATGGTCAAATTTCAGTTTTTCTAAAAAAAATTGGTTAAATCTGGTCAAACTACTTATTCAAGAAGTATTAATGTTACTACATAATTATTCAAGAATATTAATGTTACTAAATAATAATTTCAATTTTTTAAATTTTGGTCAAATATGGTCAAACTATGGTCAAACTTATTCAAGAAATATTAGCGTTACTAAATAATTACTGTTTTTTTAGAATAATAGTTTCAAACTCAAACGGTGAAATGTGTGACTTCATGCTCAAGCTAAACTCCTGAAGGTTAATATGATTAACATCTTACTATTGTCAGGAAAACAACAAGTGCAGACTTGAAAACGAAGGAAAATAGAATCCGAAAGTTAAGCGTGCTTGGGCTGGAGTAGTGAGAGGGATGGATGACCGGTCGGGAAGTTAGATGATTTGGAATGAGTGATCCACACTTGAGCAGTTAAGAGAGGTGGTGATTAGAGACTAAATTATCAAATAATTCAGAAAAATTGAAAAAAAAGTCTTTTTTTTTTCCAAAATTTTCAAAAAAAAACCTTTAGTACCGGTTGGTAACACCAACCGGTACTAAAGGTCCCCCATACCAGGGCGTGAGCTCACGCCACGTGGTGGCACTTTAGCACCGGTTCGTGCCGAACCGATACTAAAGGGGGGGGCCTTTAGTGTCCACATTTTAGTGCCGGTTCCATAACCGGCACTAAAGGCCCTTACAAACCGGTTTTAAAGGTTCGTTTTCTACTAGTGTTAGTACCTGTTGAGATGTAAAAGGCAGGTGCTATTAAATTAGTAGAAGGTCACGTAAGATGGCACCAGAGATAGATGCGTTGAGTTTGTCGGTCAAGTTAGAGTCGACCATTATATAAGTCCATGTACGTGGGCCATGTAAAGGAGGTTATTTTTTTGGAAAACGATTCATTTCATCCGGCTGATATTACGTGAAACAAGGGTTCGCCGGCATCTGGTGCATGTGGTATGCATCTAGTGCAGCAAGGGTTCGCCGGCATCGCGACACGAGCTCGTGGGCCATTGAGTAGCGCCATGTGCTCAAGGGTTCACCGGTGAGACAATGGAGCATCACCCGGGCCGTCGGAGCATCACCGTTGGTGTGATAGAGCATCGTCGATCTGCCTGAACCTCACGAGTGCTACAATGGAGCATCGCCAGGCTGTCGGAGCATCACCGTTGGTGTGATGCAGCATCGTCCGTCTGCTTGAACCTCACAAGTGCTAAAATGGAGCATCGCTTGGCCGTCAGAGCATCATTGGACCTGCAATGTAGCATCATCGGTGCTATGATGAAGCATCGTCGGGTCGTCAGAACCTCGCGGGTGCTACAACGGAGCATCGCCGGCTGAGGGAACCTCACAGATGCTGCAACGAAGCATCGTCGGACGTCGGAACCTCAGGGTGCTACAACGGAGCATCGCCGGCTGATGGAACCTCACAGATGCTTCAATGGAACATTGTCTGATGCCGAAACCTCACGGGTGTTGCAAGGGAGAATCGCCGGCCGACAGAACCTTACAGATGGTGCAACGGAGCATCGTCTGACACCCAAACCTCACGGATGCTACAATGGAGCATCACCGGCCAACGGAACCTCATTGATGTTGCAACGGAGCATCGTCGGACATCGGAACCTCACGGGTGCTGCAACGGAGCATCGCCGGCCGGCGGAACCTCATGAATGCTGCAATGGAGCATCGTCTGACACTCAAACCTCACGGGTGCTACAATGGAGCATCGCCGGCCGACGGAACCTCACGGATGTTGCAACGAAACATCATCGGATGTCGGTACCTCACGGTTGCTGCAACAGAGCATCGCTGGCCGACGGAATCTTACAGATGCAGCAACGGAGCATCGTCTAACACCGAAACCTCAATGGTGCTGCAACGGAGTATCGCCGGCCGATGGAACCGCACAGATGGTGCAACGGAGCATCGTCTGACACCGAATCCTCACGGGTGCTACAATGGAGCATCGCATCCCGACGGAATCTCATGGATGTTGCAACGGAGCCGTCGGATGTCAGAATCTCACGGGTGTTGCAACGGAGCATCACCGCCGACGAAACCTCATGGGTGCTGCAACGGAGCATCGCCGGCTGATGGAACCTCACGGATGCTGCAACGGAGCTTCGTCAGACGCCAGAACCTCGCGGTTGCTACAACAAAGCATCGCCGGCCGCCGAAACCTCATGGACGCTGCAACGGATCGTCACCAGTGTTGTTATGGAGCATTGTTGGGCCGTCGTCGCATCGTCGGTGCTATAATAGAGCATCGCTGATGCTTCAATGGATGGTTGCAGGCTCGCAGTAGCTTCGTTGCCGCAACCCGGTGTTGCAGCCGTGGTCGGTGCGTGGCGAGCTCGTGAGTGTTTTTCTGTGCGATGACTAGCGACGGTTCATGGTGCAGGCTGAAGCTGGTGCTGCATGTCGTCCAAATGTGGTTCATCGCGTCGGAAGTGTGGATTACGTGTTGCACTCGTGTACATGCCTGATGGATGACTGGAGTAGCTGCGGGAGATATATCATACATGGCGTATTGGGATGAAAGCGGTGGCGTGGTCAAGGAATCAAGCGGACCAAATCGATGCTAATCAACGATTGGCTAGGCGGCTGATCTTACGAAAAAGATCAGCCGGCTGCTAGCGGCTGATGCCTAGCAGCCGCCTATTTTTTTATGAAATCGACACCATGTGTGTGCAGGGTAGACAAAGTTTTGAAGGGATCTTAGAAAACCTATGTGTTACAGTTTTTCTTGGTGGAAATTGTTTTGCGCGTGAGTACCTTCGAGATTGGTTTTCTCGTGCTGGGCCGCAAGGTTCAAACCCTGTACTTCGTGTACATCGCGTGCGCAGGCGAGAGGTTGCTGCTACTAAAGGTAGAGTGCCGTGAAAGGTCGGGCCGTAACAACGGATCGGATCTCGCCACGAGGTTCGGTCTATATCAGCTTGCGTGGCAGCGGCCCATCTACCTCTCACAGTCCATATTTATGATGCACGCGCGAGCGGCCCTGCCTGGCAGCCACCCCAGCCGAGCGGTCGTGGTCCCTTTTAATGTGGAAGTCGTGGATCGATGGGAGTCCACACTTTCACTCCCAGCGACACGTGCCTCCTCGAAGCCCGACATGCTCGCCTTCTCCAAACCCTAGCTCCACCTTGCCGCCGGCTACCATGGGATGACATTGGATCTTCCTCCGGCCATTGTCACCGCTCCACCCCTCCACATCCACCTCTACCTCCGGCACCACATTCCACGTTGCGTGTGGCCGGACCTCGCATAAGGCCATACGTGAAGGCGGAGATTTGCAAGCGTTACTGGGAGTCAAGCACGCCGCTGCGATCATGCGACGTGCACCTTCCCAATAACCGGCATCTCTCCGCGGATTAGGTGCCCATCCCACCGATCCCGGTGAGCGACCGCGCTCGACGCGAGGAGGTGGCCTGCCGTCGGACCTTGATAACCACTGGAGGTATGCCGTGGAATCCCTGTTGTGGGACACATGGCTCTGCGACGAGCACGATCTACATCGGCAATCGTTCTTTGTCGATCATGCTCCAAGCCTGCCCCACCGCGAGCGCGCCGTCAGCCCTCCCCAGCCACGCGGACATAGGCTGGTCCGCGGACTGACGCCAATGCCATCCCTGACGTCGTCCCCGCCACTGCCCGCTCAGACGACAACCGAGGAGGAGGAGGAGCTGGTGAGGCGGGTCATGGATGACTCCCTCCACACCCATGACGAGCCCAGTGACAGGGCCTCAAACACATGATAGCCCTCACCATGGCCGGCAGCGTCGCCACCCCAGAGTTCGACGTCGTGGTGCAGGAGGAGGCCATGGAGGGCGTGTAGCAGCAGGAGGAGGAGGATCCCACGCCATGGAACCCAGCACTGGTCGGCCAGAAGTGGTCCTGGACGGAGGCGGTCTATCACGGCGAGGCCTAGTCATTGTCCCCGCCATAGGAAGAGGTGGTGTAGGCGCCTCTGCATCCACCTCCACCCGCGCCTGCCGCCTGGCAGGGGCCGCCAGCCCACCTGTGGATGCCACCGCCCTACATCGACCTCACGGGTAAAGAGGACGAGGACGACGGCGACAACTGAAGGCGACGGCGGCCACGGTGGCGACGGGCTTCTAGTTTTTTTATGTCGTTTCAATTTTAAGTTTGTTTAAGAATGTGCTGGACTGGACTTGGGCCGTTTATGTGAATATTTAAGGTTTTTAAATTATTTTGCAATGTCTATTTGGGTTAGATTTGGGTGAAAATTGCTAGTCCTTTTGAAGGACAATTTGGGATGTGGCAGCCCGGTTGGGCGCACCGACGACTGAACGACTCCATCCGGACGAGTGTGTCCGTTTGCCACCCCAAACGACAAAATCCGGATAAAATGGATGTTTGTTTGGGTTCGTGAGTGTGAGTTGGCCTTAGGTGAGAACAGTAAGCTCGGAGAAAGAGAAATGAAACATTTTTTGTCGGTTGATGTAGAAACAGATTTGTACCCTAAAAAAATTGGCATTGATAAATATGAAATAAAATACATATACATATGTAAAAGGGCAGCGCTAGGTGCCGGTCGCATGCGTCAGTGTGTCTCCAACCCCGCATCGTAAACACGCACGACAGGGGGGGGGGGAGTAAAAAAGAGGAGAGGGCGCTCCATTCCAGCTTGGATCACCAGAGCCCCGCTCGCCGCCTTGTCGTCGACGACGCTTCATTCCAGCAAAAGGCCGACGACGATCTAGCTAAAACGCATTCGCTGGTTCCAGCACCCGCGACGTCTGGTTCTAGCAAAAAACGTCGTTGCTCCCCTCGTTGGTTGTAGCTCAGCGTGCAGATGGCAACAATTTGGGCCACCGGTTGTAGCAATCACCACCGCCAGTTCCAGCTTTTTGGTTGGCCGGTTGTAGCGCCCTATCATCACCATGGTCGTCGCCGGTCGTAACATTGGCAGTAACTGATTCCAACAAAATTGCATCATCGTTTCAGCAAAAAACGATGCCCGGCCTTCATCCATCGACCTCGCCTTCCAGCTTTTGCTGTCACCAGTTCCAGTAATTAGGGCCATAGGTTCCAGGAAAAAACACCATCGCTCGCGAGTCGTAGCAAAGTTGCCCTTGGAGTAGCTTTCCTTGTTGTTGGTAGTAGCTTTTTACATAGTCGGTTCCAGCATCCACCTGGTCGATTGCAGCATCCTGACGTCGCTGTTGTAGCATCTTGTGGTCGCCGTCCCAACCATGGTGCACTACTGGTGATTGAACTTTTGCACTTTGATATGTTTTTATTACAAAGAAGCCTAATGGACGAAGTTGACAGTATATCTACTGGTGATCGAGTTGGAGTTGCCAACATCAAGATACCCATGATTCCTATAGTTTGCATTTGTAATGATTATAGCCTAAGGCTGAAGAGCCCTGTAAATTGAAGTTTGCTACTCAACTTTAGGAATCCAACAAAGCAGCAGGTTATTTCTTGCCACCATATATTGTAATAATTTATTAAAAAAATATTATTGGTCTACCTAATGTTATCATTGCTTCTGACAGTGAAAACTGGCATGCTGTTCTCGATTGGGTTTGTTGCGACTCATTTTATCTTATTCAAACCCGCCTGCAATTTTTGGGAGAGTACGCAGCGGAATGTGACACCTAAACGTTGCTTGGCGACATTGTTTAGTGGCTAATTAATATAACTAGAAATACTTATTATTTTGAATGTCGTTTGATTCTCTTGATTCAGCTTTAATCGTGGTCCGGATGCCTAAAATTAAAACTAGAAATTTCAACCAAATGCAAATGCAAAAATAAAGACAAAAGGAGAGAGATAGTAATCAATTCGTGTGATACAATGACTGAACGACAGATGTACAATGTTGTTTCTTTTTGCCAATGATGACGGATCTAGTGGACGAGACAATGAACAAACACTACTAACTTGAACAGACACTACGCGTAATGATGTATGGATTTAGAAAAGCAGGACCTAATAATTAGGGCGGCGTGGCACAGGCGCGCGTGCCCTTCTTGAAGCGGCCCAGCGCTCGCAGTCGTTGTCGAGCGCGGCTAGCTGGGCGAGGCGTGAGCTCCAGCGCTGCAGCTGCCACTCGCAGCGCCTATATATTCCTCATCAAAATGATCGATGAAAATAAGAGTCTTGTTAATTAGGGCGGCGTGGCAGGCGCGCGTGCCCTTCTTGAAGCGACGACCCAGCGGTCGTAGTCGTTGTCGACAGCGGCTAGCTGGGCGAGGCGCGAGCTCCAACGCTGCAGCGCCCACTGGTATTCAGGGTCCTCTCCTCCCAGTAGTTGCACTTGTACTGCTTCTCTATCATCACGTCGCACTGCCCCTCCTCCCGCTCGTAGCTTCTCTTCGTCCCCACCGCCGCCGGCAACTCGGCCGCGACGACGACGTCCATCGCTTCTCTCCTTCCGGCGATCGATCGTTTCCCAGCGTCGATGGCTGTTGATCCTGTAGTAGCTAGCTAGGCCGGCCGGGTCCGGGTCCTTGATTTTATGGGGCCGATCCATCGACTCCCGATCGACCTCGATCGGTTGGGGTTGGTCCTGAGAGTCCGTGACCGACTGCTCCTGCCCCTCTCTCTCACCAAAAAAAAATTCTATGAAACCGGGTCTCACGGACTAGTAGGTAAGACTCATCCTGATGAATGACACGTGACATTCACAAATCACAAAACATTTACCCCACCCTCACCTGAAATCAGAGGGGAGAGAGATTAGATGCTTTGTGATTTGTGAATGCCACGTGTCATCCATCAGGACGGGTCTCACCTGCTTTATATGAGACTTGGTCTCATATAATTTTTTTTCCTCTCTCACCGACTCTCTTCCGGGGGCTGCCGCTACAACAACATCATCTCTCGCGGGTAAATCCTAGTATTTGTGGCGGATATCAGGCAAACACGCACAACTGTTGGGCCGGCCCAACCAGAGATTTCCAACATACTCCCTTTTGTGACCACCCACAAAAAAAAAGACCTTCCTTGACCAGTATTTCATTCCTTATTTTTTGAGGAAAATGCTATCACGACTGTTTATGTTTCACATGTGAAAAAAGATCGATACATCGTTCGATAAAGCATCAACCAAAAAAACCTGAAGGCTCCAAATTCCATACAATGGCCCGTGAGACATCCACTTTGCTGGCTAGTACATCCGCCGCCATATTGGCTTCCCTGGGCAATGATTAAACTTAACGGGGTTGAAGTTTTGACATAAAAAGGTACATTCCTCGAAAATTATTGCCGCCGGAACAAGGGAGTTTCCGCCACTCTGCATCACCTCAATTACTCCCATGCAGGAGGCTTCAACCACAAGACTGTGGCATCCGATGTCACCTGCCAAAACGAGGCCATCTCGAAGTCCTCTGGCTTTCTGCATCTACCACGAACGGTATATGACTGCAAGAGGCAACCACGAAAGCGTCGTTTTGGGTCGCGAAGAATTGCTTCCTCTAGTCTCCGTCGTTTCGGCATCTACCACAAACGGTATATGATTTTTCCTTTTTGCGAGAAAAACGGTATATTACTGCAGGAGGTAGCCAGGAGAATTGATGCGGATCCTCCGGATCCACTGTCCTAGTCAAACGTGGTGTCCACATTTAATTTAACGCACCCTTCTGATGGTTTTACCCAACCATGACCCTAAATACAACTACCACACCGTTCTTCTGTGCTCTTGAGAATTTGTTTTGCTAACGTGGATATTGCCTGGTTTCTTCTGGTAATTTTTCCCTTCGCCCTTCTCATTACATTCATGATTTTTCTTCGTCAAATTTTTAAACATTGTTATTTCTTTTGCGCCTTGAATTCAATTCAGGGTCTACCCAAGACACAGTTGATTACCGAAAACAGTCTTGAATTCAATTCAGTTGCAATGAGTTCAGTTGAGTTGCAATGAATATCTAGCTAGAACAGACCGAATCTAGATCAAGATCTAGCTAAGATGTACCCCCCCCCCCCCCCCCCCCCCTCTCCATGTGTGGCACTTATATTATCATTCAAAAAGAATAATGGGGTATTTTCACCGTTCAAGATCAAGCTTGAACCAGCAATCAATTTAATACTATCACACAGAGCTGGTGACACAAAATTGACACTATTGGATTAACATTCAGAAGCGATCTCTTTCGGATGTGTTATTTTTTCACTGTTACTCCCTCCGTTCATAAATATAAGTCTTTTTAGAGATTCTAATGTGGGCTACATACGGAGTAAAATGAGTGAATTTAGACTCTAAAGTATGTCCATATACGTCCGTATGTAGTCCATATTGAAATATCCAAAAAGACATATATCTAGGAACAAAGGGAGAACAAAACATTGCATATTTCCAAGCAGATCTTGAATCTGGTCAACCAAAAATAATGCGTTAATGTTTCTCAACAGAGGGGCCTATGGAGGGAGTAACATTGAACAACAGTTTTTCCCATCTTATCATGCATGGGGCAACAGAGTCTCCACAAGCATTTGCGGATACATGAATTATCTACGACATAGCAGTACAGGATCAAATCTGCGTCGGGTCACACAACTCAACTCGGCGCAGCTCCCCTGTGTTGAGTGCGAACTTACGGTGCTGCGACAACACGGATGGAACTACTAGGCTTTCCTTTTTCAGGCCAGCTACATCGTCGAGGAAAGATGGGGTTTCCCTGGTTCCACTGAGTACCGCTTGAAAGATCTGTAGTGGATCCCCATGGCCGACAATAAGAACAGCAGAGCTGCAGCATGCAAGTCAGCTCCAGAGTGATATACAGAAGGAAGCACAGCTAAAGAAATGTTAAGCTGTAACTTGAACAAGTCATGCATCAAATCTGCATGGAACTGTTAGAACTTCAGCATTCTGGACTACTAATTGATAGCTTGGCCAAGGCAGCTCTGTAACGTAAACCTTTTTAGTGGTTCCTCATGTTTAAGTACTTATCTGCACTCAATAGACTGTCTAAGGCAATTGTATGAGTTGTTATCACTATGTACCAAATTGTGAACCTTACCATTCTTTCCAGATAATAAGATCTCTAACAAAGTAGATGGAAAACTGAAAAGGCATGGCAAGACATGCAACTCTGCTTTACAAAAAGATCACTGGACACTGAATTACAGCCTGTCGGTTTATACTCTATAGATTTTTTTTTACTTCTTATTAACTGACATATATTGATTGTTTTATGCAAGCCATTTATATAGAATTCGGTAATGGTATAATACCAAATACATGTAACAGAACATGAATAAACAAATATATCATTTGGATTCTCATAGTAATGCAAGCACAAGTACCCATGAAACTCCACGTCTGTAATAGACAGCACCCCTGCAAGTCTACTAGCAACATCTGCAACACTCTCGCCACCTTCTGGAGCCATAAAGGGGTCTGCTTCATCTATCGCCCATACCTCTGCATACTACCACATCATGTCAGATTTAATAACTGGCAGATAAGATAAGATCAGAAGGGACACCACGGACCACCAAAAGGAGGATTTGCTCTTAAATGTTGAAGGACACAACTTGTCCAAACAAAAGTTTAATGGTGCCCAGCAGACCAACCAACTCGGCATTGCCCATATAATCGCTGCTCAATTATCATTGGTATACATGGCAATGGTATCTCTTGAACATCGTTTGAGCTCTGACTGAATGGAATAGCTGGGTATAAGCAAATTGATGCGCTGACTAACACGTAACAATATATAGGCATGCAAGTAGAAGTTTCGACATAACCAGTACATGAGCACTATGTGCTATTGATCTATCAGTAGGTTGGGATAGACCATCATTCGATATGCTAATGATAAGTTCTTGGCTAAAATAGTACTCTTTTGATGCTCCATGATATGCACATTTGATGCCCCTATGAGTTTTGATAAGCATGTTTATTCACATCATTACAATCCTTGAAAGAATCTCCAGGGTCCAATACATGAGTACAAACTCACCTTCTCATGTGAAAGCAACTCATATGATGGTCCAAAATAACGTTCACGAAGTTCTACGGTTGCCTGCAAAAGAAACTCTGATGAGCGGACTAGATGGTCACAATTGCAGAGCTTAATAATGCACATCAGAACTATTAATTTTATGAACAAAGTGCTCCCTAATGCTTGAGCAACTTTGAAGGATTCCACTATGTATTGTTAACCATGGAGAAAACATCTCAAAGATCATGATGTTCCACTGAATGATAGAATTGGGTTCACGAAAACTAGGAGACTAAGCCGCTTTCAGTTGTAGCGGTTTTTATTTCTTAGTTAGTTTTACTGGTCTTTATTAGTGCATTATTTTGCAGATTCCGTTCACAGTATAATTGTTCTACAGAATGACCACTATTTGCTGCCTCTTGCGACTTCTCTGAAATTGTTCACTTTATTTCTGCAGAAATAAGAGGTGGCAGGACTACTAGCTCTCGACACGGGGAAACACCAATACTCTGTTTTTTCCATTAGATGGGACTTCCACATGCAGAAATTTCGGATTATAGATAGTTTGGTCTTACACGAGCGTGGATATAATGACCCCATCACTTATGTATACAAATTACCACTGTTATCATCATGTTTTTTTCTACCAACACATGGAAATTTAGCAAATGTAAACCTTACTACTTCAGAAAGGTAACTCATATCATGCCCAAACGAACCCAAAGGCTACATCCTCGATACAGATATCCAAAGTTCAAACATGAAGAACAATGAGACTGAAAGTACTTGCTTCACACCCATTCAGATGCCTATGCTATTGCTATGCACACACTTGGCTCGCCAATATGAGAGACTTAGCATGCAATCCATCACCATTATCTTGTTTAAAACTGAACATGGTTACATCTAGTAGTAGGATTAAGCCGCTCACCTTGCAGCTAGGACCCTCAAATGGGACGCCCAGCACGCCGGCGACCACTCTAGCCGTCTCCGTCGTCCGCGAGAACGGCGAATAGCAGATCTTGACACAGCCCACCGGCACACCCATCTCCTCAAGCTCCTGCGCGCACAGAATCAGCCACTTCCCCCAATCGGCAATCGCTACCGCATATCCCCCATCCAAGAAGAAGCCATAGATTCGAGCACGACCCCGTACCTTCCGGAGCGACTCGCCGGCGGAGCGCGCCTGCTCGACGCCCTGCGGGGCCAGCCCGAACTCCGGCTTCGTGCCGTTCTCCTGCCAGGGCCATCACAATTAACCGAAGCTCCGGACTGGATTTAGCAATTATGGCAAGAGGGAGATCGAAGACGGCGAGCTGGGACGGAGGGAGTGGTACCAGGGAGGAGACGATGAGGCCGCGCTCGTTGGGGACGCTGCGGCCGTGGCGGAGGATCCAGTACCTGTTCCGGAAGGCGGGCGGCGCCGCCGCCGGCGACTTGCCGGTCGAACCCTTCATTTGGGAGGACAAACCGCACTCTGCTCCTCTCCAACGGTAATTGCCTTTGGCTCGACTGATGCCTTAACCTCTGTTTCTGCGGACAGCAGCAAGTTTGGCACAACTAAAGTAATTAACGGGATGTGATTTCTAGTAGTAGCTTGATTTCTTATTTTTTAGTTTTATGTATAGACACATTTTAGGTGTAGATTCCCACTAGGGCCCCAAAACCCCCTCCCCAAGCCACTTTTTAGGCGCCGGCGGTTAAAAAAGCTCCCAGTCACACCCCCACGGCGTTGTTTTTCATCGGATTTGGGCAAAATTAGCCTCGGCGGTCCCAGGGAGCCCCCCCGGGGGTCACTTGGGACGCCCGACGCTATTATGTGCATGCAGATACCCCCACCAGTCAACCTCTCTCACCTCCTTTTTCTGTTAGGCCCACCGCAAAAAAGAATCTCCTCTCTCTCCGCACGAAGCCGCGAGAAAGGAAGAGAGAGAGAGAGAGAGATATCGGGCGATGGCGTCCGCCGTGCCATGGAAGCCATTGTTCTGGCAGCGCATCCGCGACGCCTCCGCTCTCGCCGTCGCCGTCGGCGACTACCTCGCCATCGTGGCCCTCGACCTCGGCCTTCCTTTGCCTCCCAGGGGCGCCGACGTCGATCATGCAGTCTCCTTGGTCGGAGACTGCGAGGAGAAGCTAGCCAAGGTCGGCAAGATTCTCGGGTTCTTGTTGTCTTCGTTGGGGACCGTGGAGCTGCTGGTGTGGAGCGACGATGCGTTGGAGAAGCAGCTCCAACCGAGGGCGCGCCAGGCCAGGGTGAGTGCCGGTGCAGCCTACGACGACGTGGCGTCTTCCCACGGCCCCATCGGAGCAGCGCGCCGCCTTCTTGCTCCAGGCGACCTCCTACGGCCCCATGTTGATCGGGTGGTCCTCGCCGCCGTCGCGGCGGCTGTCGAGCAGCTCCACGGGGCGGAGGCCGCGCTACATACCGGCGGCGACCTGGCTCTGCCACGCACTGTGCTGCCCCAGAGCTTTGACTCCGTCACCCGCACAACCGCGGGCGCGGCGTGCCCCGGCGCCAAGGGGCCGAGGGAGCACGGCGACGCGTGGAGGGCCGTGGCACGCGCCGTCCCCACTATGCTACTACAGGCGTCCGCCCTCCTCCCCAAGCCCGAGGCTGCGCACGCCAAGCTCGGCCACTGCGCCAACGCTCTCAAGACGTCCATGTCCGAGAGGGCGGTGGCCCTTGCATTCGACGCGGCACACACCGCGTTGTCGCGCGTCCTCGCCTCCCCGGGCGGCTCGGGGCCGGGCACGATGGAGCGATGAAGCGGGCCGCGACCGCAGCGGCGGGGCCGGCTGAGGCACGACGGTGGCTCCGGCAGGGCGGAGCGGCTGCTCTTGGCGGGACGGGCGCGGCGTGGACGTGGCCGGAGCGGCGCGGACGTGGCCTGGGCAGCGTGCGCGGTCTGGGCAGGTGTGCACGTGGGGGAACGACGACCGAAGAAAAACTCACCCCAAAGCAAGACTTTCGCCGGGGCCTCCCTAGGTGGCCGAAAAAACATCTCCTGGGGCAACAACGGTTGGAGATGCTCTAATATCTAAATCGGTAGTGGACGTAGAATCTTAGCTCCGACGTGCCACAGTTTAACGATCAGGGACGATGCCAGAAATTGAAGATGGGGGCTAGAACAGAAAAGGCACTTAAATCGTAGAAGACATTGCAGAATATGTGTATTGAATATTATAAAACTCTATCTATATAATTAAAATATTGACATTGTACTGCGATAAGTATGAGTATTACATATTTGTTAACTTGTGTAGGTCACAGATTCCCTAAACAATACGTGTTACCTGTGCAAGTCTTGAGATCATGTTGCACGGGCTTTTAAATTGGACAACACGCATAGAGTTTACCACAGTATAGCAACGTACTAGGCATATCACACTACTACAATTAAAAATGACGATATATAGATTAGGCACAAATGAATCTTACCACTCACCTACATCTCCCACGCCTACGGGGAGTTACTCACACATCGAGAAACCAATCACACCAGACATAGAACCCATGAAAACCATATCGATAATACCGTGAAGATCCCTAATAAGATGAAATGGATAATTCAAATAGTCTTGATCTCTAGATGAGATTAAATAGAATTACAACTTTTCTCAGAACCATATCGATAATTCCTCTTACAATAGTGAAGGATGAAATGATGATGGAGATGAAATGACCAAAACAAAGAAGATCTCCCAAGGTTCTTCAGATCCCCACTTCTCCTGTTCTGGATGTGGTGGTGGCGACTAGGGTTCTCTTCTCCCCTAGGTCCCTTCATGAAAGTGTCGTGTATAGGCATCGTGGGGCACTAGTAGAAAACAGGGCATTTGTCCCGGTTCGTAAGGGCCTTTTGTCCCGGTTTAAGAACCGGTACTGCAAGGTCGGTACTAATGCCCTTGGCCTTTAGTCCCGGTTCTTACACGAACCGGGACAGATGGGCCTCCATGTGGCCACTGCGGGCAGCCTAGGCAGGGGGGCCTTTGGTCTCGGTTGGTGACATAAACCGAGACCAAAAGGCATCCACACGTCAGCAGCTGGCTGGAGCTAAGGTTTTTTTTAAAGTGGCTGGTTTAGGGGTTTTGGGGGTTAATTTAGATTGTTATTAGCTAGCTAATAGAGAGAAGTGTCCTCTCTTATATCTTCGTGCTTGGTTTACCAACGCTACTGCTATGTTCATTTCACCCGCTGATATATAATAACTCTTCATGCTCGCATCATACATCATCATATATAATAACAAGTCCTACTAATCATGCATCATCATACAACTTCTACTCGTTATTAATAACAAGTCATACGATCATCATTCTCATAGTCATCGAACCCAACCCTACATAATTATTCTTACCACATGATCATCAGTATCAGGTAGGACCTAAACACCCTTAAGGTAAAATAGCATAAAACAATATAGACCCTGACTCTCCATTATGAAGAATGGAGATCATCCTGTCTCCAATTCTTACGCTTCGCTTCCTTTTGCTTCCAAGAAGCTCCTTACAACTATCCATACATTTTTTCCATTCTTTGATTGTCATGTCTCCACTTCTTTTAGAAATCCAGTATGGACAGTTGAGATTCGTAGGACGACATGGTTGTATGTTCAAAACATCAAGGCGACCGTGCGTATACATTAGATGAGGCACACAATCATTTGGGATTATCTGTTGAAAAACATAGTAATAACTTCGTAGTTAGCAATGATGTACTAGTTTTAGAAGTGTGCAAAAAGATGCACGGATGTCGTAATAGTAAAAAATCTTACCAGGGTATCTCCATGGTAGTTACCGTAGTTCAACACGTGCACTAGTTACACGTATTGACCATAATGTTAAGGAGTTTGATTGTAGATATTGTAATTCTCAAGATCAGTACAAAATGCAATCAGATGATTTTTCTCCTTATAAGTTAATTCGGAGCCATCGGTGTCAGATGAGTTTTGTCTACCATCTTCCGCACATTCTTTGAAGAATGAAAATAAGTTGTCAATGGAAATAAGCTGTCAACTATTTTGAAATAAACAATATAAATTACTTAATAATTATGTTTGAGAAGCTCACATGGGGGAAGAATTGTAAATGTATCAACAAGGACCCAAATGTCCATATTGTCTTGCTCGATTGTAGGATCACCAAGATCCATGGTGACAAGCATACCCTTATCAAAACCATACATCTTGCAAATTGCTTCCCAATTTTTGCAATCAAAATGGGTTACACTCTCAGAATTGTACAACTTTACTTCAAAATCCACACCATAATGGGTCCTTAGGTGAATTTTTCGGTTTCCATACTTTCATGGTCTTCAAAACCCATCCTCTCCAAGACATAGCATCTTGCATAGCATGGGATAAGCTAGTCGAATTGGAAAAGATGAAAAATACATGTTAAAATAGTTGAAGTCATGCTTAATTACGAAAAAAATATTGTCGTCGTTGTGTACCATTTCAACATCGAAGGTCTTCTCGAGCTTAATGCTGAAGCGCCGATCTTCGTCCAGCTCAAGGAACCTGTCGCTCATACCTCGGTCGTCGTGGCACCAATCGCACTCCCTCGGGCGGTTTTCGTCGTTTGAATACGACATTTCCGGCCTATGTTCATAATTCAAATAGTAAACTTGAACAATTAAATATATGTATAAAAAAACCTAAATTAGATCATTATTTTTAATCACGGGTTGACTATCGGTGATGGTAGCTCCTCCTTTCATTCCCGAGTGCATTATTACACCAAATTGTCTAGCACACAGGAATGAAGGAGAATCTACCGCCACGATGGCGTGGATGATGGAGGGGGCTCCTAGATTTCTGCATAGTGCTCTCCAATTTTAGCATTTAAATTAGGAGTACTTTTCCAATATGAGCATTCAATAAGCAAAAACCAAATCGTAAAATAAAGTAGTATTCAAATTAGCATGCATTCAATTATAAGCAAAAGTACATCATCTCTTGTGTCCATACATCGTCGAATATTATCACTAATACTCCTCGAATAATATCATACATATAGCATCGCTAATACAGCTAGAACCATAGCGCCCGACGGGTATCGTCGCGGGCGAATGACGCCCAAAGATAAGGAACCATCACAGGATCATAGCTCCAGTGAGATCCCTGAAGAACCTGCCAGGTATTGTCGAACCTGCCCTCCAACGCAACCATGTAGCGACGGACGTGCTCGTCCTCCTCGCTGAAACGATGACGTACCACCTCCGCGTTGTCCGGAAGCCTCAGCACCGTCACTGGCCCACGCGACCGCCACCAAACAAGGATCGGGTCAACAACGGGCTGACTCCTCACCAACCTACGCCCCCCGGAAGGTAGCACCTTCTAATACCAGCCTGGCGGAGCCCAGTCCCGGACATGGCCCTGATCAAGCAGGCCTCCACCACCGAGTCGACGACGAGGATGCAGGATAGGCATCGTCGACGTCGATGCGGGAACTACTTCTATATATAGTAAAATCAACTAGTTCAACTACTAAGCACTTACTATAAATAAATAAAGTATTACTTAATAAAAATAAACTACTTCTATAGTAAAATAAAGTAGTTTATTAAAGCAACTAGTTCAACTATATATTAAGCACTTACTATAAATAAAATAAAGTAGTACTTACTAATTATATTAAACACTTTCTCTTCTTATTTTCCTTTTTCCTCTCCTGCTTTTTCTTCTAAATATGAACATATACGTAAATCACATTGATCATACATAATTTTCCTATACATACACAATATGAACATATACATAAATTGACAAAGAAAATTCTATGAACAAAAAAATCATTAAAATTCTATGAACAAAATTACAACAGAAAAAATCATAAAAATTCTATGAACAGAAAAAATCATAAAAATTTGACATATTCGATCTTTGCATATATATGAACATATAAACATGCATATTCAACAATAATATCACTAAAAAAATCTAACACAACATGAACAAATTACACAATATGAAAAAAAATCTATGAACAAAATCTAACTCAATTAACTACACATCTAAATTACTACACATCTAAATTAACTACACACATCTAATTAAATTAGCAAAATTCATACAAGCTCACGGGGATGGCGATGGCATGAGGGGCGCGGCGAGGGCGACGTGCAAGGGATGGCGACGACAACGGGCGACGGTGAGGGGCGGCGCGGCAACGGGCGACGAGCGAGTCAGGACCGGCGGCGTCGCGGGGCACGGGGTGCGGGGCGGTGACGGCGTCAGGGCAGTGCGGGATGGCACAGGACGGCACGGGGCGACGACGAGGCGGGGAGGGCAGCCTGGCGGCGTCGGGGCGGGGAAGAAAGAATTGAATAAAATTTTGATGAGTGCCAGTTATATAGACAACGCATTGGTCCCAGTTCGTGAGACAAACCGGGACGAATGCGACCTTTAGTCCCGGTTGGTGGCACCAACCGGGACCAAAGGTCTCTTTTCAGCAGCTCAAAGGGCAGGAAGCAGAGGCCTTTGGTCCCGGTTGGTGCCACCAACAGGGACTAAAGGGGGGGGGGCATTGGTACCGGTTTGTGCCACCAACCGGGACCAAAGCCACCCTTTAGTCCCCGTTGGTGCCACCAACCGGGACCAAAGGCCTTGCACAGTGCGATGCGGTGGGAAGTTTACTCCCACCTCGCTAGCTGAGAGAGCTCATCACCTGTTTATAAGCTGCGTTGCAGCTCAGGTGCTGAGCTCCTTTGTAATATGCAGGCATTAGTTGCCTACCCTTGTCACTGCCGTGTTGGGCCTATTGGACCCGCGGGCCTGCATCCTGGCCCATGTACAGATGGGTTTCTAATCGTATGCTGGCCGTGTGGCCCATTAGGTGGCATTTTTTTATTTTTTCCAGTATTTTTTTTGTTTTTGAATTATTTATTTTCTTTTGATTTTTGCTTTATTTTTTTATTCTTTTTGCTTTTAGCTCAGAATAATTATAATCTTTCAGTTACTCCATTAGTTTCCAAATTTGAATAGTTTAAATTTTAATTCTTTGAAATTTGTGTGAATCACTAGTTTGTGAATAACTTCACTATAAAAATATTTCAAATGAAAATTCTTTTTGCTACTAAAGTTTCTAACAAAAAATTCTTTATGATAATTACTCCTGCTTTTCATGTTTTGAACAGAAAATACTTTGATAATTTTAGTTGCATAAATTTTATATAATTTTAGTTTAAAAAATACTAGAGGTTTATAAAAGCTTTTTAGTTGATTCCTTTTGCTATTAGAGTTTTGTAAAAGCATTTACTGGTTTTTTTGAGCTATAAGACCTTGAAATTGAAAAGCATTTGAAATGAACTCTGAAAGGGTTGAAAGTTGGCATGGTATCATCATTTCACCCACATAGCATGTGCTAAAAAGTTGAGAGGGTTATGAAAAAAGCTGGATACACTTCATGTACAAAATGGACAATCTCTTTCGAAGTATCAGGGTTTCTACGAAAACTCATCTGTTACACAGGGATTTCATTTGTTAAACTTATTTGAACTCCTGACTTTTTGTCTGTTCAAAATGCACCATTCAAAGCCACATCATCAATTTTCAACCCTTTCTAACTTCATTTGTTATTTTTCATGCATTTACTGATTATTTTGAGCTATAAGACCCTGAAATTGAAAAGCATTTCAAATGAACTCTGAAAGGGTTGGAAGTTGGCATGGTATCATCATTTCATCCACATTAGCATGTGCAAGAAAGTTGAGTGGGTTACGACAAACACTGGATGCACTTCCTGTACAAAACGGACAATCTCTTTCGAAGTATCAGGATTTCATACGGAAACTTGTCTGTTACAATAGGCATTTCAAATGAACTACGAAAAGGTTGAAAGTTGGCATGGTATCATCATAGTAGTTGTGGACAAAGTCTTCACTTTTTCTTCGGTTGTGTCCTTTCCTTATTGCACCATAACCATGGATAATCTTCATCATTTATCAGGATGCTTGGGTCAGCCTTGACTTTGAAGGGAGGAATTTCATGAAACTTTTCATAATCTTCGGCCATGTCTGTCTTGCCCTCCACTCCCATGATGTCCCTTTTTCCTGAAAGAACTATGTGGCGCTTTGGCTCATCGTATAATGTATTCGCTTCCTTATTTTTTCTTTTCCTCGGTTTGGTAGGCATGTCATTCACATAGATAACCTGTGCCACATCATTTGCTAGGACGAACGGTTCGTCAGTGTACCCAAGATTGTTCAGATCCACTGTTGTCATTCCGTACTGTGGGTCTATCTGTACCCCGCCTCCTGACAGATTGACCCATTTGCATTTAAACAAAGGGACCTTAAAATCTACTCCGTAGTCAAGTTCCCATATGTCCACTATGTAACCATAATATGTGTCCTTTCCCCTCTCGGTGGCTGCATCAAAGCGGACACCGCTGTTTTGGTTGGTGCTCTTTTGATCTTGGGCGATCGTGTAAAATGTATTCCCATTTATCTCGTATTCTTTCAAATCATTACAGTCGAGGATGGTCCCCTGGACAACGAGTATAGCTCCTCACAAACAATGTTTTCACCTCTGAGACGTGTTTCCAACCAACTGCTGAAAGTCCTGATGTGTTCACATGTAATCCAGTCGTCGCACTGCTCCGGGTGTTTGGAGCGCAGACTGTTCTTGTGTTCATCGACATAAGGGATCACCAAGGTAGAGTTCTGTAGAACTGTGTAGTGTGCTTGAGACCAAGAATATCCGTCCCTGCATATTATTGTCTCCCCTCCAAGCGTGCCTTTTCCAGCCAGTCTCCCCTCATACCGCGATTTAGGGAGACCTATCTTCTTAAGGCCAGGAATGAAGTCAACACAAAACCCAATGACATCCTCTGTTTGATGGCCCATGGAGATGCTTCCTTCTTTCCTAGCGCGGTTACGGCCATATTTCTTTAGGACTCCCATGAACCTCTCAAAGGGGTACATATTGTGTAGAAATACAGGGCCCAGAATGACAATCTCGTCAACTAGATGAACTAGGACGTGCGTCATGATATTGAAGAAGGATGGTGGGAACACCAGCTCGAAACTGACAAGACATTGCACCACATCACTCCTTAGCCTTGGTATGATTTCTGGATCGATCACCTTCTGAGAGATTACATTAAGGAATGCACATAGCTTCACAATGGCTAATCGGACGTTTTTCGATAGAAGCCCCCTCAATGCAACGGAAGCAGTTACATCATAATCACATGTCAGTCATGAGACTTTAGGTTCTGAAACTTTTTCTCTGCCATATTTATTATTCCCTTTATATTCGACAAGAAGCCAGTCGGGACCTTCATACTAAGCAGGCATTCAAAGAAGATTTCCTTCTCTTCTTTGGTAAGAGCGTAGCTGGCAGGACCTTCATACTGCTTTGGAGGCATGCCGTCTTTTTCGTGTAAATGTTGCAGGTCCTCCCATGCCTTAGTTGTATCTTTTGTCTTCCCCTACACGCCCAAGAAGCCTAGTAGGTTCACGCAAAGGTTTTTCATCACGTGTATCACGTCGATCGAAGAGCGGACCTCTAGGTCTTTCCAGTAGGGTAGGTCCCAAAATATAGATTTCTTCTTCCACATGGGTGTGTGTCCTTCAGCGTCACTCGGAACAGCTAGTCCGCCGGGACCCTTTCCAAAGATTACGTGTAAATCATTGACCATAGCAAGTACATGATCACCGGTATGCATGGCAGGCTTCTTCCGGTGATCTGCCTCGCCTTTGAAATGCTTGCCTTTCTTTCGACATTGATGGTTGGTCGGAAGAAATCGACGATGGTCCAGGTACACATTCTTCCTGTAGCTTCCCAGGTATATACTTGCGGTGTCAGCTAAAAGTGTGTGCATGCGTGGTATCCCTTGTTTGTCTGTCCTGAAAGGTTACTGAGAGCGGGCCAATCATTTATGGTTACAAACAGCAATGCGTGCAGGTTAAATTCCTCCTGTCTGTGCTCATCCCACGCACGTACACCGTTTCCATTCCACAACTGTAAAAGTTCTTCAACTAATGGCCTTAGGTACACATCAATGTCGTTGCCGGGTTTCTTAGGGCCTTGGATGAGAACTAGCATCATAATGAACTTCCTCTTCATGCACATCCAAGGAGGAAGGTTATACATACATAGAGTCACGAGCCAGGTGCTGTGATTGCTGCTCTGCTCCCCGAAAGGATTAATGCCATCCGCGCTTAAACCAAACCATACGTTCCTTGGGTCACGTGCAAACTCAGCCCAGTACTCTCTCTCGATTTTTCTCCATTGCGACCCGTCAGCGGGTGCTCTCAACTTCCCATCTTTCTTACGGTCCTCACTGTGCCATCGCATCAACTTGGCATGCTCTTTGTTTCTGAATAGTCGTTTCAACCGTGGTATTAATTATAGGAGCATACCACATCACCTTCGCAGGAACTCTCTTCCTGCGGGGCTCGCCGTCAACATCACCAGGGTCATCTCGTCTGATCTTATACCGCAATGCACCGCATACCGAGCATGCGTTCAAATCCTCGTACGCACCGCGGTAGAGGATGCAGTCATTAGGGCATGCATGTATCTTCTACACCTCCAATCCTAGAGGGCATACGACCTTCTTTGCTGCGTATGTACTGTCGGGCAATTCATTATCCTTTGGAAGCTTCTTCTTCAATATTTTCAGTAGCTTCTCAAATCCTTTGTCAGGCACAATATTCTCTGCCTTCCACTGCAGCAATTCTAGTACGGTACCCAGCTTTGTGTTGCCATCTTTGCAATTGGGGTACAACCCTTTTTTGTGATCCTCTAACATGCGATCGAACTTCAGCTTCTCCTTTTGACTTTCGCATTGCGTCCTTGCATCGATAATGACCCGGCGGGGATCATCATCGGGCACATCGTCTGGTTCCTCTTGATGTTTAGCAGCTTCCCCCGTTGCAGCATCATCAGGCACATCGTCTGGTTCCTCTTGATCTTCAGCAGCTCCCCCCGTTGCAGCATCACCGTATTCAGGGGGCACATAGTTGTCATCGTCCTCTTCTTCTTTGCCGTCTTCCATCATAACCCCTATTTCTCCGTGCCTCGTCCAAACATTATAGTGTGGCATGAAACCCTTGTAAAGCAGGTGGGTGTGAAGGATTTTCCGGTCAGAGTAAGACTTCGTATTCCCACATTTAGTGCATGGACAACACATAAAACCATTCTGCTTGTTTGCCTCAGCCACTTTGAGAAAATTATGCACGCCCTTAATGTACTCGGAGGTGTGTCTTTCACCATACATCCATTGCCGGTTCATCTGCGTGCATTATATATACTTATGTGTGTCAAAAGTAAGAAAATCAGACAAATATCTATCTAAAGTAAGAAAATCAGACAAGTATCAGAAAGAAGATAAGAACAAGAGGCTCACCATGGTGGTGTCGGCGACGAGATCGACACGGGTGATCAACAGCGGTGAAAATGGGGACGGGGCGTGACGGGCCACTAAATCTAGACAAATCTCGGAAAAAATGGAGCTCTGAGGTCGAGCTTCGAGAGGAGAAAGCTTAACTAGTGTGGCTCGGGCATTTCATCGAACATCTCATGTGCATAGGAGGTGAACTAGAGCACCCAAATGCCCTCTCCTCGCCGGATTGAAAAAATAGAGCAGTGTGGAGTGCTCTGCCATGGCGATGGGTATATATAGGCAAATTATTTGTCCCGGTTCATGGCATGAACCGGGACTAAAGCCCCCTTGAACCGGTACCAATGGATGTGGGCAAGGAGCAAGGTCCATTGGTCCCGGTTCGTGCCTAGAACCGGGACAAATGGGTCCAGGCAAACCGGGACTAATGCCCACGAGGCCCCGGCCGCCCCCCTGAGCTCATGAACCGGGTCTAATACCCCCCATGGGTCCCGGTTCTTGAAGAACCGGGACTAATGGGCTGGCCAGGCCCGAACGATAGCCCTGTTTTCTACTAGTGGGGCCGTTGGCACCTCATACGACCGCTCATACGAGCGCTTGCGACCATATGGAAGGTCGTCTTTTGCTCTGGTGCACCTAGTGAGTTGGCTCTCCACATGGAAGTTGCTCGATTTGACTTGTTCGCAGTATTTCTTCTTGGTTTCCTTCCATATATGTTATTTCCTGCCAAACAACGGAAAACCAGATTTTCTTCTCTTTTGAAGGATTAGCGTTAGAAATAATCGAGAAGTAACAAAGTTTCGGTGAAAACCGAATAAGAATCACTCGAAAAACATCGCAAATTCTTGAGCCATCAATACACACTAAGCCACCAGCATATGCATGATGTAGGTCTATAAATTACGGGGTATGTACTTTCTATTATATGATCCTCAGCCCGGCATTCCGCCGCGGCATCCGGACTCTCCTCCACCGTGGCAGCCAGATCATCCTCCTCTGTCGCCGCCGCCGTCTCCTCCACTTCAGCACACAATTCTCCCTTCAGCATAACCTCTTCATCTGGCCTTTGGGTTTGGGTGCCAAAGACATCCCCAACCCCCATTCCCCCACCCATCCCCTACCCTCGATGCACGCATTTGGGTGGTGAAGAATCCACCCCCGCCTAGCCCCCTGCCCCCGTTGTTCCCACCCCAATGACCACCCCCAGCCATCATCAGGAGCTATGCACTCAATCCTTCATCACGGAACTTATCTGCACCCCGTCCTGTTCAAGTCACAGAACCGAACGTTGTCATTGGAGCATCTCCACTACCTCTACTACCTCTTTGGTGTATGATTAAGTTGAAAGATCACATGGGCAAGACAAATGTACGATTTATGTTCCCTAAGTTTGGCGTGGCCTTCGGCAGGAACGAGCGCCAGACCTCAACCGGGTCAGTGCTACCTTCTTCCGTGAGCTCAACATGCACCACATAGTTCTTGCGCTCTTGTGCATAGCACATGCCAGGCAGCTGCATAAGGAGGAGGAGGGCCACAAGGCTCCTCATGAGGTGGACGACGAGAAGTGGATGATAGAATTTTGATGGGGAAGGGAAGTTGAGCGAAGTGGTTGTGCAATGAAATCATGGGCGATCACGGGCAGAGATATGTCGAGAGCATGCGGTTGTGGCCTCGAGGGTTCTCGATACTATAGGGTTGGGTGCAGTAGAGTTTTCAAGTGAGTCAAAATAAATATAGTTATTTATACTAAAAATTTATAAGTTTCTAATACTCATTTAAAAAAATTGCAGTAATAGATAATATATGGTGTTAAATCTCATAGGTACATTAGTATTTTTAGTGTGTTATATCTTTCAAAAAATATTTTAAACAAAGACTCTTATTTGCGAAAAAAATCACATGTTTATCAGATTAATTCATGACACTTGCATTAATACCGTATATTTGTGTATATATACTTAGATATCTTGGTAGAAATCTCTGTAGTGTATGGTATATGAAATATCTCAATTATTGTTTTCTAGTTTATAACTGGGTATACATAAATAGAAAAATCTAGATATATTGTATTTACATGGAGATTGCCAACAAAAGATCAGAATATTTCTTTACGTTTTTTCTTAGTCAAATGGGCCTAACATGTTAAAGTGAGCTTAATAGTATATTGGTGAGCGGAAATTGCTTTTCGAGGCCGAGCTCCATGGAGGCATCCAAATGCAAAATTCAAAATTCATGAAAATTCATATTTTTACATTTCAAAAGATTCGGAAAAAAAAATACAAGTATACATGAAGGTATAATGCACAAGTGTGTAAATTTTCAGTACGAATAACGTTGAAATGAGAGCTATGCAACAGAAAAACATGTCAGGTTTTTTTAACACATGATACTATTCATTCTCTCAGACCATGAATTTGTCTTTTTTGTACATGTCGCATTTCAACGTATTTTTGTCCTGAAATTCAAACACATACATCTCACATCCTTGTTTATTTGTCCAATCTTTTTCAGATTTTTTAAACCAATTGTTTTTTAGATTTAAAATTTTCAAAAATTCGTCATCCATGGAGGTTGAGATCCAGAACGCCCTACTCATTGGTGAGGTGCTACTTAATTTGTACTAAAATAGAATCGGTTATGTAAGATAGTCTACAGTACAATCCATATAATGTTCATCGGAGAGAAACTAGGCACTCGTAGACTATTCATCGGTTCAAAAAGGTGACATGAAGAGGCGAGATGAGTATACTATGACATGATGAGGTAAGATGGGTAGACCAGTTGATGCGGAGTATACTCATGTAAAATGCTCCAACGCCAAGTAACATGAATCTCCTCCTTTTCACATGCATGTCTACTTAATATTCTTGAGGATGGTGTACTACCGTGTGCACCTATATGTTTGAGCTAAGCATCACACATGTCATGGAGGAGGTCATGGACAAGAGAGCGCCCACACCATTTGTAAGGGAGGAATGGAATCGAAGACATGAGTGCAAGACAAAGGCCAAACTGCTGCATGAAAGGAACAATCGATCGAACTATCCGACACCAAAGTTGCTGAACTGTTCGTCCTATAGGAACGGTTATCGCATCAACATAGACTGAGAGCACATGTGGATACGGGGTTGGAATTTCCCGAGCCTTCTTTCGACGATACCAAGAGCATTTGGACAGCCCCTTAATTGTATGGCCCTATTTGACCCCGACTGACTGCAATAGGCCAGATTTGACCCTGGTTCAATTTTTTTTGGGATCTGACTCTTTTCCTACCGCCGAGGTCAATGACGGTCGGATATTACCGGTCTGCTGCAAAGGCCACATCAGCGCAGTGTCGCCCTGCCGCCAAACAGGCTGACGGCACCATGTGCAATCCTACCGCCGAGGTGCCCGGAGGTAGGTGAGTACAGGCACTGTATTTGATACTTAGGATTTATTTGCGGTAGGGCGTGCACCCCTATCATCAAGGGCCATGGCGATAGACTGTTATACCCTATCGTCATTCACCCTAATGGTAAAAAAAGGGTCAGATCTCGAAAAAAATTCAAACCAGGATCAGATCTAGCTAAACTTTCGAAAAAGGGTCAAAACACCAAAATCAACCACTATATGAATGGATTCTCCTTGGACAGTCCTGAGAGGTAGATGTGCATTTTCATGAAATCTCCAAGAATTTATTCCGCATATCGCATATATAATTGCAACCAACCACGTACTTGTATGTAGCAAGCACCAATTAACTAGGTGCACTAGTAGAAATGGGGGCAAAGGTCCAGGCCCGGTCAGCCCATTAGTCCCGGTTCAGTCTAGAACCGGGACCCATGGGGGCATTGGACCCGGTTCGTGAGCCCCGGAGGCCGGCCGGGCCACATGGGCCATTGGTCCCGGTTCGTCTGGACCTTTTGGTCCCGGTTGGTGGGACGAACCGAGACCAATGGGCCTCGCTCCTGGCCCATCACCATTGGTCTCGGTTGGTGGCTCGAACCGGGACCAACGGCTCAATCATGCAGAAAACAAAACAAAAAACTGAAAATAAAAATAAAAATATCAACAATAAGTACTTATTTATTTTCTTTTACGATAATTCTTTTTGCTATTAAAGTTTGTAACAAAATTCTAATTACTTATTTATTTTCTTTTATGATAATTCCTTTTGCTTTTAATGCTTTGAACAAAATTCTAATTACTTATTTATTTTCTTTTATGATAATTCTTTTTTCAATTAAAGTTTGTAACAAAATTCTAATTACTTATTTATTTTCTTTTATGATAATTCTTTTTGCTTTTAATGTTTTGAACTAAATTCTAATTACTTATTTATTTTATTTTACGATAATTCTTTTTGCTATTAAAGTTTGTAACAAAATTCTAATTACTTATTTATTTTCTTTTATGATAATTCTTTTTGCTTTTAATACTTTGAACAAAATTCTAATTATTTATTTATTTTCTTTTATGATAATTCTTTTTGCAATTAAAGTTTGTAAATAAATTCTAATTACTTATTTATTTTCTTTTATGATAATTCTTTTTGCTTTTAATGTTTTGAACTAAATTCTAATTACTTATTTATTTTCTTTTATGATAATTGTTTTTGCTATTAAAGTTTGTAACAAAATTATAATTACTTATTTAGTTTCTTTTTTGATAATTCCTTTTGCTTTTAATGTTTTGAACTAAATTCTAATTACTTATTTATTTTCTTTTATGATAATTTTTTTGCTATTAAAGTTTGTAAATAAATTCTAATTACTTATTTATTTTCTTTTATGATAATTCTTTCTGCTTTTAATGTTTTGAACTAAATTCTAATTACTTATTTATTTTTCTTTTATGATAATTCTTTTTGCTATTAAAGTTTGTAACGAAAACACAAAAAAAGTGTTTTCAAATTTGAAACTTTTCTAAAACAAAAAAACAAAAAAAGTGTTTCATGAAACTTTTCTAAAACAAAAAAACAAAAAAAGTGTTTCATGAAACTTTTCTAAAACAAAAAAACAAAAAAAGTGCCTACTGGCCCCCACGGCCTGAATACGACTAGAAACCCAACAATGGGCCAGGATTCAGGCCCGTAGTAAGCCGAGTAGGCCCACAGGCACATAGAGACAGATTAGGCCTGAAAGCCTGCTTTAGAGAGGAGCTCGAGAGGGTTGGCGCATCGCACCTTATAAACAGGTGCGGTTCTCTCTCCGCTAGCGAGGTGGGACTAAACTCCCACCACCATGCCGTTGTGCGAGGCCCATTGGTCCCGGTTGATGGCACCACCCGGGACTAAAGCGGTGTATTAGTCCCGATTCCCGGCACCAACCGGGACCAATGCCCCCTTTAGTCCCGGTCCGTGCCACCAACCGGGACCAAAGGCCGCCGCTTCCCTCCCTTTGGGCTGTTGAAAAGAGGACTTTGGTCCCGGTTGGTGGCACGAGCCGGGACTAAAGGGGGCATTGGTCCCGGTTGGCCTCACAAACCGGGACCAATGCTTTGCCTATATAAGCAACGCTCGTGACAATTTGGTTCAGTTCCTTCTTCCCCGCGCCCGACGCCGCCAGGCTGCCCGTCTCCGCCTCGCCGTCGCCGTCGTCGCCCCGCGCCGTCCCGGGCCGCCCCGACGCCGTCGCCGCCCCGCGCCATCGTCGCCCCACGCCGTTGCCGCCCCGTCCAGACGCCGTCGCCGCCCCGCGCCGTCCTGCGCCGCCCCGTCGCCGTCGCCATCCCCTGCCCGTCGCCCTCGCCGCGCCCCTCACGCCGTGGCCATCCCGTGAGCAAATTTTTTTGTTAGATTTTTTTGTAGTTCATAGATTTTTTTGTTAGATATGTAGTTCATAGATTTTTTTTCATATTGTGTAATTTGTTCATATTTTGTTAGATTTTTTTTCTGTTAATAGATTTTTTTGGTGATATTATTGTTAAATATGCATGTTTGTATGTTCGTATATATGCAATGATCGAATGTGTCAATTTTTTATGATTTTTTTTCTGTTCATAGAATTTTTATGATTTTTTTCTGTTGTAATTTTGTTCATAGAATTTTTATGTTCATATTTAGAATAGAGGAAAAAGGAAAATAAGAAGAGAAACTGTTTAATTTAATTAGTTAGAAAATTAATAGAACTATAGTTAAACTAGTTTATTTTTAGTAAGTACTACTTTATTTTATTTATAGCAAGTGCTTCATATATAGTTGAACTAGCTAGTTGATTTAATAAACCAATTTATTTTACTATATATAGAAGTAGTTTATTTTTAGTAAGTACTACTTTATTTATTTATAGTAAGTGCTTAGTAGTTGAACTAGTTGATTTAATTAATAAAACTATTTGATTTAACTATATATAGAAGTAGTTCCCGCATCGACGTCGGCGATGCCTATCTCGCATCCTCGTCGTCGTCGACTCGGCGGTGGAGGTCTGCTTGATCAGGGCCATGTTCGGGACCGGGCTTCGCCGGACTGGTATTGGGAGGTGCTACCTTCTGGGGGACATAGGTTGGTGATGAGGCAGCCCGTTGTTGACCCGATCCTTGTTTGGTGGCGGTCGCGTGGACCAGTGACGGTGCCGAGGCTTCCGGACACCACGGAGGTGGTACATCACCGTGTCAGCAAGGAGGACGAGCACGTCCGTCGCTACATGGTTGCGTTGGAGGGCAGGTTCGACAATACCTGGTAGGTTCTTCAGGGATCTCACTGGAGCTATGATCCTATGATCGTTCCTTATCTTTGGGTGTCCACCGCCCGCGACAATACCCGTCGGGCGCTACGGTTGTAGCTGTATTAATTAGCGATGCTATATGTATGATAGTATTCGAGGAGTATTCGACGATGTACGGACACAAGAGATGATGTACTTTTGGTTATAATTGAATGCATGCTAATTTGAATACTACTTTATTTTACGATTTGGTTTTGCTTGAATGCTCATATTGGAAAAGTACTCCTACTTTGAATGCTAAAATTGAAGAGCACTCCATGCAGAAATCTAGGAGCCTCCTCCATCATCCACGCCGTCGTGGGGGTAGCTTCTCCTTCATTCCCGTGTGCTAGACAATTTGTTGTAATGATGCACTCGGGAATGAAAGGAGGAGCTACGTACCATCACCGATAGTCAACCCCTGATTAATAATAATGATCTAATTTAGATTTTTTAGTATATATATATATTTAATTGTACAAGTTTAATATTTGAATTATGAACTTAGGCCGGAAATGTCATACTCGGACAATGAAAACCGTTCGGGGGAGTGCGACTGGTGGCACGACGACTGAGGTATGTGCGACAAGTTCATTGAGCTGGACGAAGATCGGCGCTTCAGCATTAAGCTCGAGGATACATTCGATGTTCATACGGTACACAACGACGACAATATTTTTTTCGTAATTAAGCACGACTTCAACTATTTGAATGTGTATTTTTCATCTTTTCCAATTCGACTAGCTTATCCCATGCTATGCAAGACGCTATGTCTTGGAGAAGATGGGTTTTGAAGACCATGAAATTATGGAAACCAAAAAAATTCTCGTAAGGATCCATCATGGTGTGGATTTTAAAGTAAAGCTGTAAAAAGCTGAGAGTGTAACCCATTTTGGTTGCAAAAATTGGGAAGCACTTTGCAAGATGTATGGTTTTGATGAGGGTGTGCTTGTCATCATGGATCTTGGTGATCCTACAATCTAGCAAGACAATATGGGCATTTGGGTCCTTGTGGATACACCTCCAATTCTTCCCCCATGTGAGCTTAACATAGTTATTAAGTAATTTATATTGTTTATTTCAAAATAGTTGACAGCTTGTTTCCATTGACAGCTTATTGTCATTCTTCAAAGAACGTGCGGAAAATGGTAGAGAAAACCCACGACACCGATGGATCCGAATTAACTTATAAGGAGAAAAATCATCTGATCGCATTTGTAGTGATCTTGAGAATTACAATGTCTACAATCAAACTCCTCAACATTATGGTCAATACGTGCCACTAGTGCACGTGTTGAACTACCGTAACTACCATGGAGCAACCCTGGTAAGATTTTTTACTATTACGACATCCCTGCATCTTTTTAAATACTTCTAAAACTAGTACATCATTGCTAATTATGAAGTTATTACTATGTTTTTCAACAGATAATCCCGAATGATTGTGTGCCTCATCTGATGTATACGCACGGTCGCCTTGACGTTTTGAACATACAACCAGGTCATCCTACAAATCTCAACTGTCCACACCGGATTTCTAAAAGAAGTTGAGACATGACAATCAAAGAATGGAAAAAATGTATGGACAGTCGTAAGGAGCTTCTTGCAAGCAAAAGGAGGCGAAGCGCAAGAATTGGAGACAGGATGATCTCCATTCTTCATAATGGAGAGTCAGGGTCTATATTGTTTTATGTTATTTTACCTTAAGGGTGTTTAGGTCCTACCTGATACTGATGATCATGTGCTAAGAACAATTATGTAGGGTTGGGTTCGATGACTAGGAGGAGGATGATCGTATAACTTGTTATTAATAACGAGTAGAAGTTGTATGATGATGCATGATTAGTAGGACTTGTTATTATATATGATGATGTATGATGCGAGCATGCATGAGTTATTATATATCAGCGGGTAAACCAAGGACGAAGATATAAGAGAGGACACTTCTCTCTATTAGCTAGCTAATAACAACCTAAAATTAACCCCCAAAACCCCTAAACCAGCCACTTTTTTTTAAAAAAAAGAAAAACCTCAGCTCCAGCCAGCTGCTGACACGTGGAAGCCTTTTGGTCCCGGTTCATGTCACCAACCGGGACCAAAGGCCCCTTGCCTGGGCTGCTCGCAGTGGCCACGTGGAGGCCCAACTGTCCCGGTTCGTGTTACAACCGGGACTAAAGAGGGAGGCATTAGTAATGACCCTTTAGTCCCAGTTCATGAACCGGGACAAAAGGGGCTCACCAACCGGGACAAATGCCTTGTTTTCTACTAGTGGCGGTTGGTGGGGGCTGATAGTCGATGAGGTACGACATGGTGTTGAGCGCTTTCTCCATTAGCGTCCCCACCATTTCCCACACCTGCTTCTCCCTCGCCTACACCTCGATCACGCCGCCGATGTCCTCCTTGACATTGTACCTCATGGTGCCGATGACCTCCTCCGTCGTCGGGCCCAGGTGGGTCGTATCGAGTATGAAGTTACCGTCGTCGCCGCCCAGCATGCGCACCAAGCTCGGGCCACCGAACAGATTGTGCTTGCTGGACAGGGCTTCTTGGTACGCGCCGGACAGGAGCACGACCACGTAGTAGCCGCCACCGCCATGGCCCGACACGGGTCTAGCCGGCGCAGAGGCAGCGTCTCTGTCCCGCCAATGAACTTCTCGACCTTCCGATCGCTGTCGCAGGTGAGGTCCACAAGTATGGCCTCTCATGGAGCCGGCTCACAGGCATCATCGAGAACAGCTGCTGGATGCCCCAGAAGTTCGGGATCAACGAGAAGACGGCCAGGTTCATGTGGTAGTTGTAGATGGTGGCCGGGTCAGCCATGACGGTCTTGGACAACTTCTTCCCCAGCTTGTACATCTCGATGCCATGCTTCTCGATGTCCAAGGCATGGAAGGTGGACATGCCCGCGTCCGTGTCACCCTTCAGTAACACCCTCGGCTGCTGCATCAAGGAGAAGTCATGGATCATTGCGTGCAGCTCACTACCGGAACAGGGCCGGATGCCGACGACCAAATATATGCTGACGGCCCCCGTCGGCCTACTCCAGGATATGCCGACAGCCGGGTCCAGGCCGTCGTGTAAATAGGCCATTGGGCTATCCCAAGATATGCCGACGTCCCCCGTCGGCCCAGACGAACCGTCGGCTTAGCCCAGGCTATGCCTGCAGCGGCCGTCGACATACATGGGCCGTAGGCATAGTTGCTGGCCCGGCGGCCCAACTCGTGATGGGCGGCTAACGGCGTTCGATCTATGTCGACGGCCCAGACGGGCGGCTGTCGGCATAGATGCATGTGCCACGTCATCGATCCGAGGCGCACCAACCATCATCTATGCCGACGGCCGCCGTCGGCATAGATGCCACATCATCGATCCGCGGCGCACCGCCCATCTGCCCCTGGCCACAGCTATGCCGACGGCTTTAGTTTTTTTTGCATTTCATATAGATTTTTTATGCTTTTTTTGCATTTCATATATAAGCATAAATACCTTACTTTTCGATTCTATATGGAGGGATGTGACCCCCTCACGAACGACGCCGCCACTAGTTTTTTTTGCATTTCATATAGATTTTTTATGCTTTTTTTGCATTTCATATATAAGCATAAATACCTTACTTCTCGATTCTATACGGAGGGGTGTGACCCCCCTCATGAACGGCGCCGCCGCCGGCCGACACCTAGAGGGGGGAAACAGTCGCATCGGGTCTACACGGAGGGGACGTTACTCCCAAGTGTTTATATGCGATGACCTACCACAACCGGGTGATGTGGTGGCATGTCTGAAGAGGCGACACCTGTCTCCGGGATGTGGCCCCCCTCACGGACGCCGTCGCCGCCAGCACCTGGAGGGGGGAAACAGACGCGACGGGTCTACACAGAGGGGATCTTGCTGTAGGTTTGGCCCGGATGTTGCTCCCAGGTGTTCCTACAAGCTGACCTAACACAACTGGGTGAAGAGGTCCACTGGTCAAAACCCGTACGTGGACAGTCAAAGGGCTGAATCTTGTGGTCATCCGCTCCAGGGTTAGGCGGGACAGGGGCCCTGGGAGGGGGGTAGCAATGCCACCGGAGCGTCGCATCGGGTCCTCATACATGCCGGGTGGTGTGGTGGCATGTCTGAAGAGGCGCCACACATCTCCGGCGTGTGGCCCCTCTCATGGATGGCGCCGCCGCCGGCACTTGGAGGGGGGAAGCGGACGCGTCCGGTCTACACGAAGGGGATCTTGCTGTGGGTTTGGATCGGGTGTTGCTCCCATGTGTACCTACGAGCCGACCTAACACAACCGGGTGAAGAGGTCCACTGATCAAAGCACGTACATGGAAAGTCAAAGGGCTAGATCTCGTGGTCATCCGCTCCAGGGTTAGGCAGGACGGGGGCCCTGGGAGGGGGGGGGGTAGCAATGCCACCGGAGCATACCACCGGGCCCTCATACATGCCAGGTGGTGTGGTGGCATGTCTGAAGAGGCGACACGTGACTCTGGGGTGTGGCCCCCCTCATGGACGGCATCGCTGTCGGCACCTGAGGGGGGAAACAGACGTGTCTGATCTACACGGAGGGGATCTTGCCGTCGGTTTGGCCCGAATGTTGCTCCCAGGTGGGTGACCTAACACAACCGGGTGAAGAGATCCACTGGTCAAAGCCCGTACGTGGAAAGTCAAAGGGCTAGATCTCGTGGTCATTCGCTCCAGGGTTAGGCGGGATGGGGACCCTAGGGGGTAGCAATGCCATCAGAGCGTCGCACCGGGCCCTCATACATGTCGGGTGGTGTGGTGGCATGTATGAATAGGCGGCACGCGTCTCCGGGGTGTGCCCCCCTCCTGGACGGCACCGTCGTCGACACCTGGAGGGGGAAAACGGACGCGTCGGGTCTACACGGAGGGGATCTTGCTGTGGGTTTGGCCCAGATGTTGCTCCCAGGTGTTCCTACAGGCTGACCTAACACAACCGGGTGAAGAGGTCCACTGTTCAAAGCCCGTACGTGGAAAGTCAAAGGGCTAGATCTCGTGGTCATCCGCTCCAGGGTTAGGCGGGGCGGGGCCCCTGGGGGGGGGGTAGCAATGCCATCGGAGCGTCGCACCGGGCCCTCATACATGCCGGGTGGTGTGGTGGCATATCTAAAGAGGTGGCACACGTCCCCGGGGTGTAGCCCCCCTCATGGACGGCGCTGCAGCCGGCACCTGGAGGAGGGAAACAAACGCGTCGGGTCTACACAGAGGGGATCTTGCTGTGGGTTTGGCCCGTGCTCCCAGGTGTTCCTACGGGCTGACCTAAGAGCATCTCCAGCCGTTCGGCCCCCCAGGGCGCCGAAAAACTACGGCCTGGGGGCGAGCCGAGGCTAGTTCGGCCCCTGGGGTCGGCCTAGCTCCCAGTCACGCCCCCAGCCGCCGCCCCCCAGGCACGGCCAATTCAAACATATTGTTCCCGCGCCCAAAATAAATGCCACAATCCGGCGATCAAGCGGCCAGTAGATCGGTGGCTGGATGGAAAGTTCGGCGTACAAAAAGCAGAAAAGGGAGAAAGCGCGCATCATGCGTCGAGGTCGGCCTCCGGCGTCGGCAGAGTCGGCGTGCGCGGGCTTGACGGGGCCTCTGTGCTTGGCGGCGTGGCTTCTTTGCTGCGGGCAGTCTCCGCGGCATCAGTGGTCGGGCTTGGCGGCGGCGGCGGCGTGTGCGGCGTGTGTGTCGTGGGCGTAGGCGGTGTCGTCTGTGACACTCCAAATTTTTTTTGTGGTTTTTGTTTTCAGCAAGAGCCTTGCTTGGTTTAAAGAAGGTCATTTAAACCCTTCTTAAAAACCTCTCTTCTGAGTTTTCCCTCTAAAAATCTTTTCTTGGATTTAGTTTCTTCTAAAAAGAAACCTTTTTGATTTTGGGTTTTTCTTTGGTTTTGATCCCTTCTTGATTTTACCATGCCTCCTATGGTAAATTGTTTCCAAAACCCCTCCTTCCACTTTGGGACAACCCAATTTTGTCCTTTATTTTGAGCCTAGGTTATTTGCAAAGCAAGTACCTTAATGCTTTTGAACTTTGACCTCAACTCAACTCCTCTGGATAGTCCTTAGCACCCACAACCTAGAACCATCAAGATCCACTCTTCTTCTTTTCAAATTTTTCAAAATTCACCCTCTGCAAGTTTGGAACAGATTTGTCAAATTTGGTGAAATTCATATCTCCACTTCTCCAAAAATTCCACCAAAATTCAGGCAACCCCTAGTTGCAATGAGAGACCACTCCACCAAAAACCAGCTCAAGGAAAAATCCCTACATGCCAAAATCATTCTGTCGAACACCTGGCCTGCACTGTTACTGTACATCTTCAGTAAAAATTCAGAGTTCAGTGTCGTTTCTTCGTCAGGGATTCAGTCACATGTCGACTGTGCACTTGGCGCGTTGCTCACAGCTCCTCCTCCCTGTCCGGAGCACCACACGCGCGTTTGGCTCGTTCCTGGCGTCGGTGGCGCCCTCGCTCGCCTGCACCGGCGTGTTCTACGGCGGCAGAACCCCCGTAACGACCGACAAGGGGGCACCCTGCGGCATAACGCCGTTCGGCACCGCCCAAACCTCCTGAGAGCTCGGCGTGGCCATCTCCTTGCCAGCGCACGCATGCAGCACAGTCGCCGTGGCCTGGCACGCGCAGAGCGCGCTCTCTGCCGCCGACATGCCGTACGACCGTTCCGTTGGGGACAGGTCGTAACCACCCCTGCCATGCTAAGTTAGACACTGGAATGGCACTAGTGCTTCGTCTAGATGATGCTCAAGCCTCTAATCCAACCGTCCAGCCACAGCGCCGCCGTAATCGCTTGCCGGACTTATCCGTTCACGGCAACCGCCTCGGGCCGACTATAAATAGCGCCTCCGAGCTCGCTCTCGCCCCCGCACAACTCCACCACCTCACCAGACCCCGCCTAGCCACTGGAAAAGCCTCGAGAGGCCCTTCTTCCTCCACTCCGGCCACCTCCGTCCGCCTCGGGCTCCGGCAATGTTCTCTTCGGTGAGAACTCCTCCACCGCCCTACACTTGCCCGTAGTCTCTTGGCACCACTAGGAGACTAACCCCCACTCCAATTTGACCCCAGCAGCTCTCTCCGATGACGCCCACGACCACCCGAACCGCCGTCCGCCGGAGCAAGGGCCGCCGTCGACACAGTGCTCGCCGGCGACCACCACCACCACCCACAGACGCGGAAGGACGTACTGAACACGGAGGTACCACCCGACCCCCCTGCCTCGCCGTGGATCGCCGTCGGCGACCACCGCAACTCTCGGGCGCCGTCGCGCCCCATCTCCCTCGTTTGAATATTCAAACCTGACGGGTGGAGCCCACCTGTCAGTCTCTCATTTCTTTTCTTTTAAACGAACCATTTTCTGGACTTTTCTGCAGAACCCCCTAGGAGTTTTCTGTTTCATTACAGAAAGGTCCCTGAATCAAAACCCTTATATCTTTCAAACAGAAAAGTATTTTTGTTTGATTCTTTTTCTGTTCTCTTTAAAATGTCTAGTTTTTTATCAGATTTATTTGAAAATTATTTGGATTACTTTTTGTGCACCTCGCAGTATTTACGTTACGTGCGTATTTTCTTATACCGTAGATACCGGAGGAGGTGATGGAGCCGCGAACTTCACCCAGTTAGACTCCGACTACTCCGAACTAGGCAAGCAAGTTTGAACTCTTGATATGATGAGTGTTTGTTGCATGTTTGCATTTAGGAGTTTCATGGCATGTTTATGAACATTTCTTTGAATGTTATATTTCATGCACAAAAGTGGAAAGTAAGTTTCAGAAAGCCATATGTTGTTGGATACATATTTGCATGGCCATGTGATGGCATGAGGATGGGTAAGATGGCAGTGTTGTGGCATGCCAGTCTTATGCCAGCCTATTTGACTTCAGTGTCATCGTGAATCAAATCACATTCCAATTCATTTCCTTCCTGTACTGCCACTTGTTTTCCGCAAGGAATATGGCTTAGTAAGTTGCAAACTGTTTTCCTGGTGCACACCAAGTAGAGAGGCCGGGATGAGGGTTCCATGGCCCTGGATTAAAGCCCGTCATCCGGTCAGGGGGCATGGGTGTTTCCGATTGGGACCGAGAGGGGGGCACCCCTTAGAGCGCGCGTATAGAAATTTGATCCCATGCTATTCGAGGTTGTGACCTCCCGGTCTCAAAGTTTTTCTTGGACGTTGCCTAGGGTGATTCCTGGCATCGTAAGGTGGAATGGGTGTGTATTGTTTAAATGAGTTTCTAACGAAATACCATAAACGAAACTAGTCCTTCGTGGCTACGGAAATCCGTTGGCGGTGGTCGGTTAGTACAAACTCTGCAGAGTCACAAATCCTTTAAATCATCTTGTACATGTCCAAGTACTGTGTTCATCTTATCTTGTCAGATATCAGCCTCAGTGACAAAACTCGGTTGACTACATGTGTGTAAATATGGTCAAAAGTTTATTCCTGTGGATGGACTAACCTGTTGGTTACTTCTGATATAAAGCCCTTTCTGTGATGTCGCTCAGACATCCGACTGTGGCATACTTGTTATTTACACTTGTTATAAGCCCTTTCTGTGACGTCGCTCAGACGTCCGACTGTGGCATACTTGTTATTTACATTTGATATAAGCCCCTTCTGTGATGTCGCTCAGACGTCCGACTGTGGCATTTCTTTTCAAGCCCTTCCTGTGATGTCGCTCAGACGTCCGACTGTGGCATTTCTTTTCAAGCCCTTTCTGCGATGTCGCTCAGACGTCCGACTATGGCATTTCTTTTATAAGCCCTTTATGTGGTGTCGCTTAGACGCCCGACTGCGGCATGAGCTTTATTTGTTTACCTTTCGAGGCGTCGCTCCAGACACCCGATCGGTTTTCAGTTATTTGTTTTACTTATCAAGTCGTGCAAAAATATTATTATTGGTATGAGCATAATTAATTTTGCTCATGACGCATTCATGCATACATTTGTTGTATCTTTTGTCCGAACTGTCTTGCGAGTACTTTCAAAGTACTCACCTGGCTTGTTGATTTGGCCAGATGTTGATGAAGGCGATCTCATGGATGAAGAGTTCGATAGCGAGTCCGACGCCTAGAGGAGTCCCAGTCAGTCTCGTGCGATCCTACATTTGGTCACTGTATTATATGCGCTTACGCCACCCCAGAATAAATTCATCGAGCCTCACCTCGACGCTCGATGAGCTGCCAGTTAGGAGTCAAGTTATCCACCACCACTTTTTATCTCAAGCTAGTAGCATGTCACCACACCCCTTTGCCATAACTGCCCTTATGTAAGATATTGGCGAGTTTGTAATAAATTGTTGAGCAGCCTTAGCTCAACCCTGTAATATATTTAATGCTACTGGTCCTCTGTTTATCAAGTATTTGTCTACCAGTGAGGATAACTTTTCCTATACTGGGATCCAAAGATCGATTTTCTCAATAATTATTTTATTGAAAAACTGGTCGTGACATCGTCGAGGGAAGCTGGTTCAAGATGAGGCCACACTCCGCCATGTACCACGCCTTGACCGCCTCGTCGGTGCTCTGGAGCATGTCCGCCCCACCCAGCAGGAAAGCCAGGTCGGTGTTCCTCTTCTTCGCGGCGACATTGGTCCGGAGTAGGTCGAGCTTGACGGCGCTGGTTGACATCAACGCCGACCACCGCGCCTTGGTCTTCTCTTCACGAAGGGCGGCCCGGGCCTGTGCGTCGGCGAGGCAGTGCTCGATGGACTCCTACACGCGAGCTATGGCCGCGTCGGAGTGTTTCCCCTTCTTGGCACCTTTGTTGCCGTCCGGCCGCCCATCTGACGTACCCGGAGTCGGTGCGTCAGGCTTGTAGGTCTCCTTGGCCTTCGCGAGATTGCACCGGACTTCCGCCCACTTGTCGCACTTGTCAATGCACTTGTAGACGTGGAGGTACTTGAACTCGGCGTCATTGTTGCCCTGCCTATACAGGCCGAACATACGTAGCAACTGCACGGGGACGAACAAACAGTTGGCCGGTGCACGGCGAAAAGAGGCGGAAGACCGGCGTGGCATACCTGATCCTCAATGCTGGCACCACTCTCCGGGCGACCGGCGACCTCCTTGACGACCCCATGCCATTTGTTGCACGCCCCTGGATATGCCCCCAATGGTTCGCCATCGCCTTCGACCCGTGCTGCTTGCAGATGCCTTTGAAGTAGGGGTCGACGAGCTTGCGCTCGTCGAACTTGGCCTTGACGCGTGCCCAGTACGTCTCGATGCTCTGGTTCACGCCGGTGGTCGGGTCGAGGCAGACGACTGTCCATGCTTTGGCGAGTCATTCCTCCTCTTTGGATGCCCACTTGACGCGCGACTCTGGCCTGGCCGCTGCCTTCTTCTTCTTGCGCCCCTTACCGGCTCCTCCTCCTCCTCATCCTCCTCGTCCTCCTCGTCCTCCTCGTCCTGCTCGTCCTGCTCCTCATTGCTGTAGACGTAGCCGAGCTTGCTGTCCGTGCCGCCGCTGAGATCCACCGTCTCGTCCATGGTGAACCCGGGAGACGCAGCGGTCGCGTCCGAACCTTCCGTGATGATGTCGTCCATGTCGGCCTCGGTCTCGTCGGCGTTGCCGAGGTGAGAGAAGGGCAGCGCGCAACAGCGGAGAGGGGGCGTCGGGGAGGACGCGTACGCGGGGGGCGAGTAGTTGTATGGAGGGTACTGCACGCCGGTGAAGGCGGGCAAGGGCGTGCGCTGGGCGGGGTGGCCATAGGGGAATGTGACGTTTGGGTTGAACCCACCGTGCGCGTCCCCGTCGACGTAGCCCGGCGACCCCCATGGCTGCGGCGTCGGAGACCCGACGCCTTGTTGGCCCCAGGGCGCGTACTGCGCGTGGTTGCCGGGGGGGATTCATCATCCCCGCACGGGTCGCCTCGGCCTCGGCCTGGTCAGCGGCAGCGGCACCGGCAGTCGCGTGCGCCGCGTTTTCATGGGCCTTCTTGGCGAGGGCCCTGTTCCGTCGGTCGGTGGTGACGGCCTCCCATCGCTGTACTTCCACCCTCCATTTGGCGTTTGACATGCCCGACGGCTTGGACGGTGGTGCCCTCGGCTTCCTCTGCTTCGGCTGTGCGACAGAGGCGGTCGCGGTCACCGCGGCATGGGGGACAGCGTACTTCTTCGGTGGCAAGGCCGCCGGCTGGGAGGTGAGCAGGAGGGAGAATGGCGGGAGGAAAGGAGCAAATGGGAGGGAAGTGGGGAAAAGCGGGGAAGAAACGGCGGGAAGAGGCGCTCTACTCGCCAACAGGGCGGACCCACGTGCCCTTTTTGCTTGAGCCGGCGCCCCCTGGCGCCGCCCAGGGCGCCGGGTTCTGCCTGGGTCCGCCGGCACCAATTTTGGCCTGAGTCGGCGAAAAACGGGCTTCTGGGGGGGGGGCGACTGGGCCGTTTTTTCGGCGCCGGCGCGGAAAAAAGCCCGAGGAGGGCCTGTTGGGGGCACGGCTAGAGATGCTCTAACACAACCGGGTGAAGAGGTCTACTGGTCAAAGCCCGTACGTGGAAAGTCAAAGGGCTAGATCTCGTGGTCATTCACTCCAGGGTTAAGCGGGACGGGCCCCTGGGGGTTAGCAATACCACCGGAGCGTCGCACCGGGCCTTCATACATGCTGGGTGGTGCGGTTGTATGCCTGAAGCGGCGGCATGCATCTCCGGGGTATGCCCCTCCTAACGGACGACGATGCCGCCATCACCTGGAGGAGGAAATGGACGCGTCGGGTCTACACGGAGGGGATCTTGCTGTGGGTTTGGCCCGGATGTTGCTCCCAGGTGTTCCTACGGGCTGACCTAATTAACACAACCGGGTGGAGAGGTCCACTATTCAAAGCCCGTCCGTGGAACATCAAAGGGCTAGATCTTGTGGTCAACCACTCCAGGGTTAGGCGGGATGGGTGCCCTGGGGGGGGGGGGTGTGGCAATGACACTGGAGCGTTGCACTGATACGTCTCCAACGTATCTATTATTTATGAAGTATTCATGCTATTATATTATCCATCTTAGATGTTTTATATGCATTTATAGGCTATTTTATATGATTTTTGGGACTAACCTATTAACCTAGAGCCCGATGCCAGTTTATATTTTTTCCTTGTTTTTGAGTTCTACAGAAAAGGAATACCAAACGGAGTTCAATTGACGTTAGAATTTTTGCCGATTTTTTATGGACCAAAAGAAGACCACGGAGCATCGGAGATGGACCAAAAGAGTCCCGAGCCGTCCACGAGGTTGGAGGGTGCGCCCTACCCCCTGGGTGCCCCCCTATCTCGTGGACGAATCAGAGACCCCCCCTGATGTGAAACCGACGCCAAAAATTCCTATAAATACATAAACCCCCAGAAAATAACCTAGATCAGAAGTTCCACCGCCGCAAGCCTCTGTAGCCATGAGAAATCAATCTAGGCCCTCTCTGGCACCCTGCCGGAGGGGGCCATCATCACCGGAGGCCATGGAGGAGGGTCCCGGAGGGGCCATCATTGCCATGAAGGCCAAGGACCAGAGGGAGAACCTCTCCCCATCTAGGGGGGAGGCCATGGAGGCGGTAGCACAAGGGGGAGAACCTCTCCTCCTCTCTCTCGGTGGCGCCGGAGTGCCATCGGGAGAGGAATCATCGCCGCGGTGATCGTCTTCATCAACATCACCATCATCATCACCATCCTTATTTCTTTTACGCGGCCCACTCTCTCGCACCCCGATGTAATCCCTGCTTGAACATGGTGCTTTATGCCACATATTATGATCCAATGATGTGTTGCCATCCTATGATGTTTTGAGTAGATATCTTTTGTCTTTGGGTTGATTGATGATCTAGATTGGTACGAGTTGTATGTTTTATTTTGGTGCTGTCCTATTGTGCCCTCTGTGTTGCGCAAGCGTGAGGGATTCCCGCTATAGGGTGTTGCAATATGTTCATGATTCGCTTATAGTGGGTTGCTTGAGTGACAAAAGCATAAACCCGAGTAAGGGGGTTGTGGCGTATGGGATAAAGGGGACTTGATGCTTTAATGCTATGGTTGGGTTTTACCTTAATGATCTTTAGTAATTGCGGATGCTTGCGAGAGTTCCAATCATAAGTGCATATGATCTAAGAAGATAAAGTATGTTAGCTTATGCCTCTCCCTCATATGAAATTGCAATGACAACTACGGTCTTGTTAACAATTGCCTAGAATAATTCCGCACACCGATCCATTATTATTACACACTCGCTATTTATAATATTTAGTAATATATTCTAACTTTATGATAACATCACCTACTTTTATATTTTAGCTCTCCGATATCATGCAAAGTTATCGTCTTCATACCCACAACGTAGTTTTATTCTCGTATCTAGTTGGAAGCAAACGTTCGGTGTACGTAGAGTCGTATCAGTGGCAGATAGGACTTGAGAAAATATTGATCTTACCTTTAGCTCCTTGTGGGTTCGACACTCCATACTTATCACTTCCACATTTGGAAATTGCTACGACGATTCCCTGCACTTGGGGATTATCAAGCTCTTTTCTGGCGCCGTTGCCGGGGAGCAATAGCGTGGCGTTGATATTCTCGTGTGTGCTTGCTTGTTTTCTTCACTAATTAGATTTTTTTTCCTTTTTATTTCTGTTTAGTTGTGGGTGAAACATACAAATTTTTTTTAAAGAATGAAAATACAAAAAAAAATTACTTGCCTCTCATACCTAAAATGTTTTTCAATAAGAGAAGTGATTGGAAGGTTATGCATTGAAGAAGTGAGGGTCGACCTTGATCACTTGTGTTCATGCTCATGGAAACAATGTAAAACTTTTTATGGAAGCTTCTCTGAAAATAACTATCCCCTTGTATATATCCTTTCTATTATAAAAATAATGTGCCAAGCTTTGGTTTTAGGATGATTAGATTGCTTGTTTACTCTGTGCAGTACAAAAATAGAAACTTTGGCTGTAGCACGTGAATTTACATTTTTTACTAGAAAGTCAAATGGGTCTGAAACATTTTGCACATTACTTCTGTACAAGTTGTTTAAATTTTCATATTTTATTTAGAATTTTCGGAGTTACAGAAGTTTACTAAATTTCCAGATTACTACAGACTGTCCTGTTTTTGACAGATTCTGTTTTCTATGTGTTGTTCGCTTATTTTGATGAATCCATGGGTAGTATCGTTGGGTATGAATCATGGTGAAGTTGGAATACAGTAGATAAAGTGCTAATATTAAATTCAAATGAGTTTTCAACAGTACCTAAAGGTAGTGATTTGCTTTATTATACTAACGGATCTCACAAAGTTTTTGTTAAGTTTTGTGTGGATGAAGTGTTCGAAGAAAGAGGAGTTACCGATGTGAGAAGAATGAAGAGAGGCAAGAGTTCAATCTTGGGGATACCCAAGGCACCCCAAGTAAATACTTCAAGGATACTCAAGCATCTAAGCTTGGGGATGCCCGGGTTGGCATCCCATCTTTCTTCTTCAAAAATTATCGGTATACCTCGGTTTTTGTTTTGTTCACATGATTTGTTTCCCTTGTCTTTTTCTTTTTCTTTAGGAACCATGCTAGTATGAGATAGCCCTTCATTGATTTATAGAATGCTTCATGTGCTTCACTTATACATTTTGTGTATGGTTTTGTAGAATGCTTCGTGTGCTTCACTTATATATTTTGAGCTTGGATATTGGTTATTCTGTATTAATTGTAGAATGCTCCATGAACTTCACTTATATCTTTTGGAGTATGAATAATACTATCATCTAAAGCGGGTTTGGAAGAGTGTCAACTTTAGGAATTAGTGATCTCACTATTCCGAATGAGAAGAATTTTGCTTATGTGGAGAGTAGAAAAGTTTCTATGCTTGTAGATCATGAAAAGAATGCTTTATGTGATGGTTATATTGTTGAATTCATTCATGATGCTACTGAAAGTTATTATGAGGGAGGAATATATGCTTGTAGGAGTTGCAATAATATCAAGTTTCCTCTCTATGTGCTTAAAGTTTTGAAGTTATACTTGTTTTTCCTTCCTATGCTAGTTGATTCTTGTTCCTATAAATTATGTGTTCACATAATCCCTAGGAATAGAAAGTGGGATAGATTCAAATGTGCTATTAATATTCTTCATGATGCTCTCTGTATGTTTCAATTCTTTTCTTTTATGTGAGCATCATTGAAATCATCATGCAGCTAAAAGGCATTAAAGAAAAGCGCTTGTTAGGAGACAACCCAATATTTACCCTTAATGTTTTTGTGTGTTTACATGATTAAGCTACTGTAATAATCATGTTTTATAGCTTTTTGTTTCAATAAAGTGCAAAGTAAGACCTTTGGGAAGCCTTGGGTGAGAGTTAATGTGATCTTGCTGTAAAAACAGAAACTTTGCGCTCACGGGATTAGCTACCATTTTTAACAGAAGAGTGATTTTGAGTTGATTATTTTTGCATAAGATTAATAGACAAATTCCTAACGTCCACCAGTTTATTTTATAATTTTTGGAGTAGCAGAAGTATGGTTGCTGTTCAGATCATTACAGACTGTTCTGTTTCTCACAGATTCTGTTTTCATTGCATAGTTTGCTTGTTTTCTAGTTTCTATGGCTTATATTTCTTAATATAAATTGTAGAAATGGTATGGTACAGTAGGCCTTGTGTGATAACAATTATGAACCTTGCCTTTGACAGTACCAAAGTGAATGGTTTACTCTTTATCATACTAACCTATCTCACGAAGTTCCGTTAAGTCTTGTGTGATTGAAGTTTTCAAGCTTTGAGTGAGATATCGATATGAGGAGAATAAGGAGTAGAAAGACCCTAAGATTGGGGATGCCCAAGGCACCCCAAGGTAATATTCAAAGAAGACTCAAGCGCCTAAGCTTGGGGATGCCCCGGAAGGCATCCCCTCTTTCGTCTTCAAAACTATCGGTATACCTTACTCGGAGCTATATTTTTATTCGTCACATGATATGTGTTTTGCTTGGAGCGTATTTTCAATTTTACTTTCTGTTTGAATAAAATCATTGGATGTTAAATCTTGAATGAAAAAGAATCCTCCCATGGCTAGTTAATTATTTGACTACTCAGTGTTCTTCACTTATATCTTTTGGAGTAGTTTGTCATTTACTCACGTGCTTCACATATATCCTGTGAGTAAACGGTTGAATGAATTGAATATCGTAAATCTGAAATTATATACCATGGGGAGTAATGACTTCACACAGAATAAGTATAGGTAGTAAACTTATTGAAAGTTAGCAAACGCAAAATTGGTCACTTGAACAATTCATGAAAGAATATTGAAGGAAGAGAGATTTCACATATAAATATACTATCTTGGACATCTTTTGTAATTGTGAGCACACATTAAAATATGACATGCTAAAAGGTTGATGTTGGACAAGACAACTTAATGGGTTATGCTTTCCTATATCCGAAACGTTATATTGTCTTGGATCATCCAACATGTTGAGCTTGCCTTTCCCTCTCATGCTAGCCAAATTCTTTGCACAAAGTAGAAATACTACTTGTGCTTCCAAACATCCCTCAAACCAGTTTTGCCATGAGAGTCCATCGTATCTACCTACGGATTGAGTAAGATCCTTCAAGTAAGTTGTCATCGGTGCATACAATAAAAATTGCTCTCTAAATATGTATGACCTATTAGTGCGACGAAAATAAGCTTTATACGAACTTGTGATAGGGAAGAAATAAAAGCGACGGACTGCATAATAAAGGTCTTTATCACAAGTGGCAATATAAAGTGACGTTCTTTTGCACTAAGATTTTCTGCATCCAACCATAAAAGTGCATGACAACCTCTGCTTCCCTCTGCGAAGGGCCTATCTTTTACTTTTATCTTCTACCCTTATACAAGAGTGATGGTGATCATCACCTTTCCTTTTTTACACTTTTTCGTTTGGCAAGCACTTTGTGTTGGAGCAATCCGGATATATATATCCACTTGGATGTAGGTTTTCATAAATTATTATTGTTGACATTATCCTTGAGGTAAAAGGTTGGGAGGCGAAACTATAAGCCCCTATCTTTCTCTGTGTCCGATTAAAACTTTGAACCCAGAAATATCACATGAGTGTTAGCAATTGTGAAAGATTAAATGATAGTTGAGTATGTGGAGTTTGCTGAATCAAAGCTCTTACATAGACCCTTCCCGAAAATAAGATGAATTGCAATTGTTTGATGACTAAGAGAATGGTTTGTTAGTTTTCAAGAAATTTTCTGATCTATACTTTAACATGTGAATAGCTTGTTACTTGATCATGAAAAGTTTTATGAGCTGAGGTACTGTTATGACATATAATGATGCTAGAAAAGGTGATTGAAATTATCATAGATCAGACTTGTGCACCTGCTAGCATTCACACTTCATAAATTATTTCTTTTATCATTTACCTACTCAAGGACGAGCAAGAATTAAGCTTGGGGATGCTGATATGTCTCCAACGTATCTATAATTTATGAAGTATTACTGCTATTATATTATCCATCTTAGAAGTTTTATATGCATGTATATGCTATTTTATATGATTTTTGGGACTAACCTATTAACCTAGAGCCCAATGCCAGTTTCTGTTTTTTCCTTGTTTTTGAGTTTTACAGAAAAGGAATACCAAATAGAGTCCAATTGATGTGCCAATTTTTGATGATTTTTATGGACCAGAAGCAGCCCACGGAGCATTGGAGATGGACCAGAAGAGTCCCGAGCCGTCCACAAGGGTGGAGGGTGCACCCTACCCCCCTGGGCGCGCCCCCTATCTCGTCGACGACTCGGAGACCCCCCTGATGTGAAACCGACGCCAAAAATTCCTATAAATACAGAAACCCTTAGAAAATAACCTAGATCGGAAGTTCCGCTGCCGCAAACCTCTGTAGCCACGAGAAATCAATCTAGGCCCTCTCTGGCACCCTGCCGGAGGGGGCCATCATCATCGGAGGCCATGGAGGAGGATTCTGGAGGGGCCATCATCGCCATGAAGGCCAAGGACCAAAGGGAGAACCTCTCCCCATCTAGGGGGAGGCCATGTAGGAGGAAGCACAAGGGGGAGAACCTCTCCCCCTCTCTCTCGGTGGCGCCGGAGTGCCATCGGGAGAGGAATCATCGTCACAGTTGTCGTCTTCATCAACATCACCATCATCATCACCATCCTCATCTCTTTTACGCGGTCCACTCTCCCGCACCCCGCTGTAATCCCTACTTGAACATGGTGCTTTATGCCACATATTATGATCCAATGATGTGTTTCCATCCTATGATGTTTTGAGTAGATATGTTTTGTCTTTGGGTTGATTGATGATCTAGATTGGTACGAGTTGTGTGTTTTATTTTGGTTTTGTCCTATTGTGCCCTCCTTTTCACGCAAGCGTGAGGGATTCCCGCTGTAGGGTGTTGCAATATGTTCATGATTCGCTTTATAGTGGGTTGCTTGAGTGACATAAGCATAAACCCGAGTAAGGGGGTTGTGGCATATGGGATAAAGGGGACTTGATCCTTTAATGCTATGGTTGGGTTTTGTCTTAATGATATTTCGTAGTTGCAGATGCTTGCTAGAGTTCCAATCATAAGTGCATATGATCCAAGAAGAGAAAGTATGTTAGCTAATGCCTCTCCCTCAATGAAATTGCAATGACGACTACCGGTCTTGTTAACAATTGCCTAACATATTCCGCACACCAATCCATCATTATTCCACACTCGCTATTTATATTATTTAGTAATATATTCTAACTTTATGATAACAACACCTACTTCTATATTTTAGCTCTCCGATATCATGCAAAGTTATCCTCTTCATACCCACAACATAGTTTTATTTCTCGTATCTAGTTGGAAGCAAACGTTCGGTGTACGTAGAGTCGTATCAATGGCAGATATTGATCTTATCTTTAGCTCCTTGTGGGTTCGACACTCTATACTTATCACGTCCACCTTTGGAAATTGCTATGATGATTCCCTGCAGTTGGGGATTATCATGCACTGGGCCCTCATACATGCCGGGTGGTGTGGTGGCATGTCTGAAGAGGCGGAACGCGTATCCGGGGTGTGCCCCTCCTAACAGACCGCGCCGCCGTCATCACCTGGAGGGGGGAAACGGCTGCGTCGGGTCTACACGGAGGGATCTTGCTTTGGATTTCGCCCTGATGTTGCTCCCAGGTCTTCCTACGGGCTGACCTAACACAACCGGGTGGAGAGGTCCACTGGCCAAAGCCCGTACGTGGAACGTCAAAGGGCTACATCTTGTGGTCAACCGCTCCAGGGTTAGGCGGGACGGGTTCCCAGGGGGGGGGTAGAAATGCCACCGGAGCGTCTCACGTGGCCCTCATACATGCCGGGTGGTGTGGTGGAATGTCTGAAGAGGCGACACGCGTCTCCGGGATGTGCCCCTCCTAACGGACGGTGACGCCGCCGGCACCTGGAGGGGGGAAACGGCCCCGTGGGGTCTACACAGAGGGGATCTTGCTGTGGGTTGGCCCGGGTATTGCTCCAAGGTATTCCTACAGGCTGACCTAACACAACTGGGTGAAGAGGTCCACTAGTCAAAGCCCGTACATGGAAAGTCAAAGGGCTAGATCTCATGGCCATCCGCTCCAGGATTAGGCGGGACGGGGGCCCTGGGGGTAGCAATGCCACCGGAGCGTCATACCGGGCCCTCATACATGCCATGGGGTGTGGTGGCATGTCTGAAGAGGCGGCACGCATCTCCGGGATGTGGCCCCCCACACGGACGGCGCTGGCACCGGCACCTGGAGGGGGAAACGGACGCGTCGGGTCTACACGGAGGGGATCTTGCTGTGGGTTTTGCCCGGATGTTGCTCCCAGGTATTCCTACGGGCTGACCTAACACAACCGGGTGAAGAGGTCCATTGGTCAAAGCTCGTACGTGGAAAGTCAAAGGGCTAGATCTCGTTGTCATCCGTTCAGTGGTTAGGCGGGACGGGGGCCCTGGGGGAGGGGGGGTAGCAACGCCACCGGAGCATCGCACCGGCGCTGATACATGCCGGGTGGTGTGGTGACATGTCTGAAGAGGCGGCACACATCTCCAGGGTGTGGCCCGCCACACGGACGGCGCCGCCGCCGGCACCTGGAGGGGGGAAACGGACGCGTCGGGTCTACACGGAGGGGATCTTGCTATGGGTTTGACACGGATGTTTCTCCTAGATGTTCCTACGGGCTGAGCTAACACAACCGGGTGAAGAGGTCCACTAGTCAAATCCCATTCGTGGAAAGTCAAAGGGTTAGATCTCATGGTCATCCGCTCCAGGGTTAGGTGGGACGGGGGCCCTGGGGGTAGCAATGTCACCGGTGTGTCGCACTGGGCCCTCATACATCCCGGGTGGTGTGGTGGCATGTTTGAAGAGGCAACACACGTCTCTGGGGTGTGGCTCCCCTCACGGATGGTGATGCCGCCGGCCCCTGGAGGGGGGAAACGGACGTGTCGGGTCTACACGGAGGGGATCTTGCTATGGGTTTGGCCTGGATGTTGCTCCCAGGTGTTCCTACGGGCTGACCTAACACAACCGGGTGAACAGGTCCACTGGTCAAAGCTCGTACGTGGAAAGGCTAGATCTCGTGGTCATCCGCTCCAAGGTTAGGCGGGACGGGGCCTGCTACATCTTGAGCTTGCGTTGGTTTTCCTTGAAGAGGAAAGGGTGATGTAGCAGAGTAGCGTAAGTATTTCCCTCAGTTTTTGAGAACCAAGGTATAAATCCAGTAGGAGGCTCCTCAAAAGTCCCACGCACCTACACAAATGAACAAAGAACTCGCAACCAACACAATAAAGGGGTTGTCAATCCCTTCACGGCCACTTGCGATTGTGAGATCTGATAGAGATAGTGTGATAAGATAAATATATTTTTGGTATTTTATAATATAGATGCAAAAAGTAAAGATGCAAATAAAAGTAGATTGGAAGCAAATATGATAAGAGATAGACCCGGGGGCCATAGGTTTCACTAGAGGCTTCTCTCAAGATAGCATAAGTATTACGGTGGGTGAACAAATTACTGTCGAGCAATTGATAGAAAAGAGAATAAATATGAGATTATCTAGGTATGATCATGTATATAGGCATCACGTCCGTGACAAGTAGACCGACTCCTGCCTGCATCTACTACTATTAGTCCACACATCGACCGACTCCTGCCTGCATCTAGAGTATTAAGTTCACAAAGAACAGAGTAACGCATTAAGCAAGATGACATGATGTAGAGGGATAAACTCATGCAATATGATATAAACCCCATCTTTGTATCCTCAATGGCAACAATACAATACGTGCCTTGCAACCCTTTCTGTCACTGGGTAAGGACACCGCAAGATTGAACCCAAAGCTAAGCACTTCTCCCATGGCAAGAAAGATCAATCTAGTAGGCCAAACCAAACTGATAATTCGAAGAGACTTGCAAAGATAACTCAATCATACATAAAAGAATTCAGAGGAGATTCAAATATTTCGCATAGATAAACTTGATCATAAACCCACAATTCATCGGATCTCGACAAACACACCGCAAAAAGAGTTTACATCGAATATATCTCCACAAGAGAGTGGGAGAACATTGTATTGAGATCCAAAAAGAGAGACAAAGCCATCTAGCTAATAACTATGGACCCAAAGGTCTGTGGTAAACTACTCATAACTCATCGGAGGGGCTATGGTGTTGATGTAGAAGCCCTCCGTGGTCGATCCCCCCTCTGGCAGAGCATCGACGAAGGCTCCAAGATGGGATCTCGCGGATACAGAAGGTTGCGGCAGTGGAAATTGTGTTTCGGGTGCTCCCTGGATGTTTTTGGGGTACATAGGCTTATATAGGAGGAAGAAGTACGTCGGTGGCCGCCTGAGGGTCCCACGAGATAGGGGGCGTGCCCTATAGGGGGGGCACCCTACCCTCTCGTGGCCGCCTCGGCTGCTTCTTGACTTGCATTCCAAGTCCTCTGGATCACGTTCGTCCCAAAAATCATGCTCCCAAGGTTTCTTTCCGTTTGGACTCCGTTTGATATTCCTTTTCTTCGAAATACTGAAATAGGAAAAAAAATAGTAATACGGGTTGGGCCTCCGGTTAGTAGGTTAGTACCAAAAATGATAATAATGTGTAAAACAAAGCCCATAAACATCCAAAAGGTGTAATATAATAGCATGGAACAATCCAAAATTATAGATACGTTGGAGACGTATCAGGGCCCTAGGGGGTAGCAATGCCACTGGAGCGTCGCACTGCTCCCTCATGCATGCCGGGTGGTGTGGTGGCATGTCTAAAGAGGCGGCACACGTCTCCCGGGTGTGCCCCTCCAAACGGACGGCGATGACACGGTAGTAAACGTTCTGCGGTAATGGCGCGGGCACTGGCACCCGTAGATCTGCGAGTCAATCTTGCTGTGCTTAGGTCGCTCAGTGGTCGTGTCGGAGAGTATAGGAAGGCTAGAGACAATAATTAACATAGCGTAACAGATTTTTTAGAAAACATTAAGGTTGATGCATAAAGAGAAGAAAAAAATATATACGCCTACGGCTTAGCCGTCGGCATAGATGCACACGTGGCATTATTATATCTATGCCGACGGCTAAGCCGTCAGCATAGGCTGCCTTATCCCCTCGCGGCACGCCCTCCTCCACTCATTTTTTTCACCTATCCGCCCCCGCGCCCCCATACCTGCATCGCCGCCGCCGTCTTCACCCTCCGACGCCGTCGCCTCCTCCACGAGCCATCGCCGCCGCCTCCACCCGCTGTCGCCGCCTGGATTTGCGCGCTCCGCCTCCACCTCGACCCCACCTCGATATCCCCAACCCCGCATCCACCTCGACCTCGCCTCGGCCTCCCCGGCCCGGACCTCCCCGACCAAGGCCGCCGCCACCCCGGCAGGCCGCACCACCGTACCGGGCTCCCCGACCCCGCCTCCACCTCAACCTCGCCTCGGCCTCCCCAAGCCCGCCTCCACTTCGACCCCTGCCTGGCCGGCCCTGCCCCTGCCCAGTCGGCCCACGCCGCAGCCTGGCCGACCTTGGTGCTAACTCCGGCCGGCGTCCTCCTCTGCTTCTCCGGCCGGTCCTGGTGCTAGCTCCGGCCGGCGGCCTCCTCTGCTTCTCCGGCCGGCCATGCCCAGCCCCGTCCCTCCCGTCCCCTCCATCGTTGTGACGACCCTCTACCCGGTGAGCTATTTTTTCGTTTTGTTACATTCATAGTTTCATGTTAATTTGCTGCATAGAAGTACTATGTATAGATGCATGTGAGATTAATGACAATATTTAAAAATATATGCATGTGAGATGTGTCTAAATCCTTGCTATGTGACATTTAGTTTCTAAAATAGTTGTGTGAGATGTTGTTAAGTAGCTATGTGAGATGTGCTTCAAAATTGGGATATGATAAGTGGTTATTTCATCATGATGATCTTGCTAAAACAATTGAAGGACAAAATTTGACACTTGACAAATTATGATTTTTTTCATAGTTTAAAGAGTCAATGCTTAATGTGAGGTGATGACCTAATTTTGTTTCACTCGGTGGAATTAACAGGATTTGTGGTGTTCCATCTTCGTGGAGTGATCGTCTGCATTGGAGGTGTTGGTCCAAGATCATCCGTCTCCGCTGATCGACTACATCCTCTACATCGGAGGGTGAGCAACAATTCCATGAACTTGTATGCTTTTTTTCCATTTCAGTAGATTAAATTTCCACATCAAGTCGCGTAACCTAGGCGTCTCCCATCCGAAAGGGTTGCATCGATAAATATGCACTGAATTGCATATTTATCACCGCAGCTCTTTCGGATTGTCCAACATTTTACACAGACAGCCTGAGGATGTGTAGATTGGGTACGTTGTCCATGCTCTACCCCATTCCGAGATAGGATTTCGGCGTCGCCTCCCTGTTGTTCTCCAGATGGACATTCTCCCGACGTTTTGCTGAGACGTGTATTTGGAGAACAGCGGGGAGGTGATGCCAAAATTTTATCTTGAAACGGGGTAGAGGATGGACAACGTACTCAATCTACACATTGTCGGGTGGGATTAGGACCCATCTTTACTTATTAGATATGTAGGTGGATTAAATGTTGTTTCTCGTCAACCCTGTAAAAAATTAAATATCGATGTGAGTAATTTAAATGAATTCTTAATTTTTTTGTGTGGCTTCCAATAAAGCAGAGGTGGCAGATAATCAGTGAAAGTATAGTGGGTTTTTCCGTTGGAATCAAGTAACAATAGAGTGGGTCGAGAAAACTGATGTGTTTTTGAAAGAGATATTCTATAGTCCAATGAGGATTACGCCAGAAGGCCCCTATGCCAAATGTAAGAGACGTATGCGCAGAGATAAGAGTGAGATGACTAAGCAGCTTCGCACGCATGGATTTATGCCCAACTTTAATATGCCGATAAACTTTGCCCAACGGGACCGTGGTAGAGACGAGGTGATACGACAACGCATCGTTGGTTATGAGGACGATGGGGTTAGAGACATGCTAGATGATATCTTTGTTGCATAGCCGACATCTTCGTCACATTCAGGGAATGAAACGGAGGAGACGGAGGAAACCCGGATATCTTAGCCTCGTCAAAGAAACCTCTTTATGAGGGTGCCAAGCTCTCTGTGCTGGATGCCATCTCGTAGATGATGGCAGTCAAAGCCGAGTGCGGCTGTAGCCGATGTTGCTTCAAAGCATTTCTGGGAGTATGGGCTAACAGCCTCCCCGAGGGCCATGAACTGCCAAAAACCATGTACACTACAAAGAAAATCATGAAGGCGCTCTCCATGGATTATGAGAAAATACATGTTTGTCCAAAGAATTGCCTTTTGTTTAGGCATGAGTATGCGAATGACAACTACTGTAGGAAGTGCGGTTCCTCTCGGTATATTGAGGTGGTCAATGAGCAGGGTCAGAAGCAGCAGCTAAAAATCCCGGTGAAGGTTCCTCGGTATCTTGATTTTATGGAAAGACTGCAGCGCCTTTTCATCACCGAGGAGTCTTCCAAAATGATGAAGTAGCACAAGGAAGGGAAAAGGTACAATCCAAATAAAATTGTGCATCCATCAGAAGGTGAAGCATGGAAGCCATTCGATATAGAATACCCGGAGGAAGTAGCCGAGGCTGGGAATGTCAGAATTGCTATATCAGGTGATGGGTTCAATCCATATGGTATGTCTTCTAATCCATACAGCCACTGGCCCGTGTTTGTTATTCCGCTCAATCTCCCTCCCGGCGCCATAATGCAATTCAAGACCATGTTCCTATCGCTTATAATTCCGGGGCCTGAATATCCGGGGAGGAATTTGAGTGTGTTTATGCAGCTGTTGGTGGATGATTTTCACCATTCTTGGTACTTCCCGAGGTTGACATACGACCGGCATCGCAGAAAAATTTCTTGATGAAAGTTTGGCTACAGTATTGCATGCATGACTTTCCTGGCTATGCCCTATTCTGCAGATGGTGTATAAGTGGGAAGATGCCTTGCCCAGTGTGCATGCAGGCCTTGCATTTCATTTGGCTGAAGAAGGGTGGCAAGTATGTTGCCTTTGACCTGCATCGACAGTTCCTCCCTCCAGACCATCCTGATAGGGAAGACAAGAAGAACTTCACAAAAGGCCTAGTCGTCCATGAAGTAAACAAGATTCCAATTTTTTCTGGTGCGTATGTGCTTGCTCAGCTGAAAGCTCTTAAGCCTGCCGGCAAAGGGAAAGGCAAAGCCAAAGCCAAAGCCAAAGCCACAGGCAAAGATGAGGGCGAGGGCGAAGGAAAAGACAAAGGGAAAAAATGTTTTGAAGGATATGGTGAGACGCACAACTGGACTCACATTACCCCCTTCACGCAGCTTCTCTATTTTAAGGATCTCAAACTTCCATACAACATCGACGTGATGCATACCGAAAAGAATGTCGCGAAGTCCCTTTTTCGCACGATCCTCAACATTCCTGATAATACAAAGGATAATGTTAATGCTAGAGTCAATCAACATAATATTTGTGATAGGCCATGTCTACACATGCAGCCTCCTACAAACAGTCGAAAATCTTGGTTCAAGCCAGATGTTGAATTCGTACTTAAAAAGGATCATAAGATGGAGGCATTCAAGTGGCTGAAACAGGTCGTGAAGTTCACTGATGGTTATGCATCGAATATAAGTAAGGGGATCAATCTTTCAACGGGCAAAGTGCCCAGGCTCAAGAGTCATGACTATCATGTATGGATTGAGCGGATTATGCCGATGATGGTTCGGGGCTATGTGCCCGAGCGTGTCTGGCAAAAAGTATGATGTCAATGGGTATCGCTTCCATACAGAGGAGCACCAGAAACAGTCAGCCTGATCCCAAAACTATAAATACCGAAATCTTCACCGAAGGAGATAATAAAGTAGATTACTACGGAAGGGTAGGAAAAATATATGAGCTTACATTCCAACGTGGCCGCAAACCCCTAAGTCTCACTGTGTTCAAATGCCGATGGTTCGACCCCAAAAAGGGTCTGAGACATACACCTTCTGTTGGTTTAGTTGAAGTTAAACCATCAATCGTTTATGCCAAAGCTGATCTCTTTGTCGCCGCTACCCAGTCCACACAAGTATATTATCTGCCTTACCCATGCCAGAAAGAGTATCTAAAGGGTTGGGAGGTTGTGTTCAAGGTGTCGCCACATGGTATGCTACCGGACCCGAACAATGATGATTACTACAACATAAATCCCATGACATACGAGGGGGTGTTCTTTCCGGAGCAACATGATGATGTGGTCCGAAACAAGGAGGATGATGACTTGAGTTATGTTGACCTGGGCCCAAAATGACGACGACACACAGATTGATGGTGAGGCAATTGTGAATCAAAGAGACATAATTATGCTTGAAAAATTAAATGAAGACGCTGACGATGAGGAAGAGCCTCCACCTCCATTAGACAACGAAGATGTAAGTTCTTTTAATGATGATTGAGGTAGATTACAATAGCATGCTTAATGTGCTCTTCTGTTATTAATGTTCTTTTCTGTATGCTTACTGTGCTCTTCTGATATTAATATTCTTTTCTGTATGCTTTTTTATTTGATATCCTTACTAATTGTTTATTCTCTTCTCAATGCAGGTTTGCTAATCATGGGCAAGTCTAGCGGAGCCAGTTTCCTCAACAAATTCAAATCACTTACTCGGAGTGGACGAGCCCACAAGCCCCCCACCCCCCCCCCCCGACTAAGCGGTGATGACACCTCACAGGGAGGTCGAGGGGCTGGGGGAGGAGACCCTAGAGGTGGAGGGGGTGGGGGGAGAGCCCCTAGAGGAGGAGGAGTTGGGGGAGAGGCACCCGGGGCAAAAAACTCCGGGCCGTGTCCGAATTAGGGGGGTCTTCTTTGATGCCCCCCTATACTACGGCACCTTCTTTGTCTGAGGAGGAGGAGTATGTTCCTGATGTTGAGGAGGAGGAGGGTGAGGAGGAGGAGTGCGAGGAGGAGGGCAAGGAGGGTGGTGGAGGGGAGGTTGACCCCGAGTTGTGGGGTGACTTGCCGTCGGGTGCTCCCAAGGGGTGGCTACATGGTATTGATGAAGTACCTACACCACCTTCTATCGAGGTGCACAAGTGGATCATTGAACCTGCAGGGACAGAGTAAGTGCCTCTCAATCATATTTTCAACACATGACAACATTTTCTTATTATACACATGCCAATTCTTTGATTCTTTTGCACGAACTGGATCCTTCGCGGAAAGGGCCGTAAACCAAACAGTCTTATCACTGTCCTGTTGAAGGAGTTTTGGCCGGGCCTATTCTGCCCGCGACCAGACAGGGACCTGGATATGCGGGTTTTGGCCACGAGCTGGGCCCACTACGAGGCTTCCCACCACGTGGAGTACGGGACGGCCGCTAAGGCCGTGATCACCAAATTTTGGGTAAGTTCTCTTCTGAATCACTTGTCTTCAGTCTCGTTCATAGTTTATCATTGTATCAGTCAACTCATGCCTTGTTTGCTTCTAGTTTTATGCATGATTGCAGGAACTCTATAGAGTTCTTGACGAGCACAAGGCCAGAGCCGACGTGGTCTTGCTGGCGGCTGCGAAGAAGAAAGCTCGTCAGTTGCAGTACGAGGTGCGCCGGGTTGCCGTCTCGTACTACTATCACACCTACCTTCATCAAAAGATGAAGAAAACTGAAGCACCGAAGCAACGACTTACCTTGAACAGGGAGCAGTTCATGAGGGTAAGTATTACTGACTTTTCAGTCCACCATAAGCTGTCAAATTAATTGTTTCGTGCTCACATGTCATGCTTGCAAAATTTGCATAGGTTATTCCTCGGTGATATGCAAAGGATGGCGGATGGGCGAGTTTGGTGGATAGGTGGCTCGGCGACGATGCAGAGTTTTCTGCCAACAGTAGCAAGGCCCAGGCTAACCGTGCAAAAGACGGGACACACAGCCAAGGAAACAGGAACCACTGGGCTTCAAGGCCATCAAGGTATATCTGTATGCATGATGCATTTTTGTTCTTCTTTTTACCGTCAGGTTCTTATGTATGGCTAACTTCTGTTTGACGTTGCAGGAGGACAAGTTGATGAGGCCGCTCTCAGACATGGAGTCGTGGAAGATGGCCCGTGAGCGGAGTGATCGCAAGGAAGGCGAGAGCCAGTACTACGACAAGACCGAGGAGCACCTGGAGTCTTACACTCAGCAGTTCTAGAGGTTGCATCCACCTGGTCCAGATGCTCCTGATGTCGTCCAGTCTCAGATCGACGACACGATGGTGGTGGCCATCCAGGGGAAGTACCATGGCCGGTACCCGTGTTTCGATGGCTTGATCACTCCTTCAGTCTCGTACATACGGCTTCGGGCTACCAACCCGAGCCCGTTAGAGAGTACGCGGTGTTCGCAGCCTCCCTTAGGCCCCCAACATGTTGTAAGTACTTCTCCTTATCTTCTTTCTGTCTAACTTTCTCAATTTATTTTCAACATTGCCCACTTAGAAACAACCTAAATTTTGTAGGCATATAACACTACTGGAATCTGGCATTTTGCCGTCTGCCACCTCTTTGCCGTCTGCCAGCGGACGACAAAGAGGCTCTTTGCCGTCCGCTTCCACAAAGCGGACGACAAAGAAAGTGCAGATGGCAAAAATGCTATTTGTCGTCAGCTTCTTCTTTGCCGTCGGCCAGCTGACGGCAAAGAGCTAGAAGGCAGACGACAAAGAGCCAGGTGGGCCCCACAGGGCACGGCGTGGCTAGGTCAGATTCTTTGCCGTTCGCTAGAGGACGGAAAAAGAGGTGACTACTTTGCCGTCTGCTGGTAGACGACAATGTTAGTCCTTTGTCGTATGCTTGCGGACGACAAAGAGGAGATGTGGGCCAGCCCTAACGGTGGCCCTCTTTGCCGTCTGCTAACAGACGACAAAGAAGTCCCACTTAACGGGCCGAGACGTCTCCCCCTCTCTCTTTCTCTCTCTCCCTCCCGTTCACCCGCCATTCCCACCCCGTCGCCCAGTCGCCCCGCCGCACCCCGTCGCCCCCGCTGCCCCGCCGCGCCCTGTCGGCCCGTCGCCCCGCCGCCCCGTTGCCCCATCACCCCGCCGCGCCCCGTCGCCGGAGTGTCCTGCGCCGGGCCGCCCCGGTGCCGGACCCCTCCCTGAGGTCCCTGCGCCGCGCCGCCCCGCTGCCGTCGTCCTCCCCGTGGCCCCTGCGCCGCCCCGCCCCACCGGCCGACCTCGCCGGAGCAAGAGGTAATTTTTTTTCTGTTTTTCCTATTTTTTTGTTCTCTATTTTCTTGATTTGTTTTAAGTTAGTGCTAGGTTTAATTAGGTGTAGTTTTGAGTTTTTAGGTTTAGGTTAGTGCTAGGTTTAGGTGTAGTTTTGAGTTTTTAGGTTTAGGTTAGTGCTAGGTTTAGCTGTAGTTTTTTCCTGTTTTGTTTTAGGTTAGTGCTAGGTTTAAGAAGAGGAAAAAGGAGAATAATAATAATAATAATAATAATAATAATAATAATAATAAGAAGAAGAAGAAGAAGAAGAAAAAGTAGTAGTAGTAGTAGTAGAAGAAGAAGAAGAAGAAGAAGAGGAGGAGGAGGAGGAGGAGGAGGAGGAGAAGAAATAAGAAAGAAGAAAGAAGAAGAAGAAGAGGAAGAAGAAAAGGAAAAAAGAGAAAGAAGAAGAAGATGAAGAAGAAAAAGAGGGTTCCTCGGTGTCAATGGTACCCTAAATAGCAAGTATCGTCAGTGCGAGGTACATGTGGCCGTCGGTGTCGAATACTACATCCACGTCCCACAAGTGACACAGGGGTCCTACGTCCAGCAACAACAGTTCTCGGCGTCGATGGCGGTCGAACACCATTGCGTATTTGTCTGGCAGCCTCAGAGATGACGATGGAAAGCTAAGTGTTGAAACTTGAAACATCCAAAGTAACTCAAGTCGGTTTGGTTGTTTGAAATTTCAAAACTTGGCTTTAATCCTCATCCCAAAGGCTGCCAGACAAATTCGCCAAGGTGTTCGACCGTCATCGGCCACCAGAACTATTTTTGCGGGACGCCGGGCGCCGGCTTCACTTGTGGGATGTGGATCTAGTGTTCAACGCCGACCGCCTCATGTACCTTGCACCGATGGTAGTAGCTATTTAGTGTACCCAGGGACGAGCGGGTTAGGGGGTTCCTCGGTCTTCGACCACCTCCCACCAATGAAGAGGAATATGAACCTCACATTAATCAAGACACATATGACGAAGGGGAATTCTTCCAAGAAACATGTCTTGCCAAAAAACGTTTCAAGAACCGCTCTACTCCACCCCAGAACATTGAAGTAGACAACGATAGTGAATCCGACTTCACACCTAAGCCGGAAGAAGAAGAAGTTACTGCTGCAGATGACCTGTCAATGCTTGAACGATTACGTAAAGGTGGCCTTCCACATGATGATGCATTTATTAATGATGATGATGAGCACGTCATTACTGATAGTGATGATGATGATGCATTTACTAATGATGATGATGAGCACGTCATTACCGACAGTGATTATTAGGTATTCAAATTTTTATGTTGTACTTGATTTATATAGTTATTTGTATGATTGTATGATTTATATAGTTGGTATGTATAATTTTCTTACTTTGTATGATTGTTTCGTATACATAGTGCCATGGTCTTGATGTCCGTCCCCATCGGCCCTCGCCCGCTTTATGATTCAGATGTGGTAAATTCTCTTTCATAACTATTTGTTGCATTTCGCATTTATGACAATTATGGCCATCAAGTTGACATAGAGATATTTTAAGCTAGGAGGTATGTGAACCGGAATTTGAAACCGACCCTCTTGTTGAGAAGTTAAATTTAGTTGAAAAAGAAAATGAGTATTTGAAAGAAAAAATTAAAAGATTTGAAGAAGAGAAGATGACATTGGAGTTGTATGTTGCCGATGTCATCGATGATCACAAGATGAAGATGAATGCAATGCGCTTGAAGATGGATGCAATGCGCCTGAAGCTTAAGAAGATTAGAAAATATGCCATTGATAATGAGGCTTGGTATCATTATGCCGTTGGATCAATTGTTACCTTAGTTGTGATCTTCATCATATTTGTTGTGATGAGGGTAAGTTTTCTCTAATGTTTTGCTTTACAAATGGATACTTAGCTTATTTTCCTCCTAAATGGCATAATTACCTAAGTTAGATAAAAAATGAGCTATACTTAGCTTCTTCAGTTCATTTATGACATACTTAGCATACTTAGGTCAAAAATGGCATGATAATCTTTGTTACCTCCAAAAAGATATATACTTAGCTTATTTTCCTTGAAAATGACATAATAACCTTACTAAGCTCCAAAATGACCTCTTTACCTAGCTTAGCTCTAAAATGACCTACACTTAGCATTTTTACCTAGCTTAGCAATAAAATGGCATTTTTACTTACCTTAGTTAGAAGAAGAAGAAGATAAAGAAGAGGAGAGGAGAAAAAGAAAGAGAAAAAAAATCTTCTTCTTCTTCTTCTTCTTCTTCTAACTAGTCTTCTTCTTCTTCTTCTTCTTCTTCTTCTAACTTTCATCTTTCCCAATTTGCAGATTTGCTTTACATGAGGAAGCTTGGATTCATGGAGTGTACTATTCTTCTGGTGCTTCCTTGTTGTTTATCAAAGCTTGTTTGGATATGTATGTCTATATGGATATGTTATTGGAAACTTGTTTGTGGTTATGTATATATGGATATGTTGGACTTTGTTGAACTATGTTGTTGGATTTGATGAAATATGTTGTTGGACATGCTGTTGGATATGTTGGATATGTATGCATGTATATCTGTGTTTGAAACCATGTCTTCTTAATTGGATTTAAATAAAAACAGGGGATGTATAGCCTCTTTGTCGTCTGCTAGCCGAGGCAAAGAGGAAACGTGGCAGTCACCTGTGCAAACTGGGAACACTGGCTGCCTATTTGGTCATTTTGTCATCTGCAAGCGGACGACAAAGTGACCAAATATATGTCGTCTGCTGGTAGACGGTCTAGCTAGCCACGTGGCAGCTTCCCAGTGTTGCCCTAGCTAAGCTCTTTGCCATCTGTCTGTGGATGGCGAAGAGCGCCGTTAACCCCCTAACGGCTCTCACCCCACACCACTGTCGTCCGTCGTCTTTGCCGTCTGCTGTCCTCGGGTGGCGGACGGCATAATCCTTTGCCGTTTGTTTCTGCAAAGAGGGCGACAAAGAAGGCCTTTGCTGGCACGTGTTCAGTCGGACAGTTTGCCGTCTGCTGGCTGATGGCAAAGATGTTTGCCGTTCGGGATCTTTGCCTTTGCCGTCCGCCATGGCGGACAACAAAGAAGCTGATTCTAGTAGTGTAAGGCCTTTGTCGAGCATAGGAATCTTGAGGTGCGAGAGTACTTGTACGGTAACACAGCAGAAAACAAAAAAATTCCGACCAACGCACCAGCCCAGGACCACTATGGAGACTGCATACATGGTTTGATCTTTTTCGTTACTGACTCATAGCACAGCGGGAAGTAGAGTCGATGACGATCGGCAGTGCAGATCCCCGCAACTAGGATTTACAACCTCCCAACCGCGAGGATGTATACCCTCATCCGCCCCATGGACAGCCCTCCGGGAGGTGGTCGAACAGTCCCTCGAACGGTGTCGCAAACAGCCCTTCGGGAGGATCCTCAAAACTCGGACAGTCACCCGGACAGCCCTTCGGGAGGCACTCTCGAACTAAGACCGAAACTACGATCTCTCTACAGAGTTCCACACATACGGTGTCATCTATCCGGCAGGGCTTCACCGTCCAGAACTAGTTCCTGCCGGAACCCAGACAGCCTTTCGGCTCTATGAAACTATTTCATTGGGAGGGAGAGAAGAAGCTGGATCATTGCATGGCACTTGTATGAGAGCAAAAGGATGAGTGTGGAGAGTGCCTCTCCACCTCTATTTATAGGAAAAACCCAAGGGGTAGGGGCACATGAAAACCCCCAAAATGCCCACACTGTATGTCACACATAAAGGGCATAAAGGGCATAAAGGGATGCCAAGTGGAGCCCCATGTAGGAGCTGCACCTTCCAACGTCCCACCTTCATGGGGCCCCCCAAAGGGGGTTCCTTGATCCCCATGTCCTTCTAGAAGCCTTTTGGGAAAAGCCCCAAAAGGTGGCTTTCCATAAATATCCCAAAAAGCACTTTCACTATTCACGACGACATTTTTCAGCGTTCGTTCGAACTGAAAATATTTATGTGGGCTTAGAACATTTCCAGTACCCACCAAAATAATTTTCAACGCGTTAAACAGTTCCGGTTTAGTGATTTTCACCTGTGAAAAAGCATGTGAAGTGGTTCCGGCAGCTCCGGAGCATATCCGGTTATTATCCCGGAAAATTCCAGAAATCTTCCAGAATGATTCTGGCACCCTCCAAGAATTATCAAGCATGTTCCGAAACCAATTTGACTTAATGGCATCCCCTGAAACAACTTTTCAGTTTCACCGAAACTCATCCGATGACCTCTCTGTGCAGAACCTTTTCCGGTGTCCGAAACTTTTCCGGTGTCCGAAACTTTTTCGGTGATTTTCTCTCAGACTCCCTATCTAGTATTCAGCATGTGACCCTATAGATGACTCTAAAGCGTGTGACCCTATAGGTTCGGTGAAGTATAGACATGACCGGAACCTTTCCAATCAATGATCAACATCGGAGCCGTGGACACCCATATTGACCCTATACCCACACGAATGAATATTCGAGTGAACCTCCATTTGCCATGTGCTATTCCTGTTGCTTCCCTATATGTTACAAATACCCGAGGTGAGACATGTTGGCATTCCCGTGGATCAACAACTTGTCCACTATGCCAGTTACCTCGTTACCGGTATTGTTCTCTTTTCTCGTTACCGTGTTCCGGCATCCCCGTGATCAAATCACAAAGTGTCTGGCCAGACGATGATGGATACCAAACACCGAGAGGGCCCAGAGATATCTCTCCATCGTCGGAGGAGCAAATCCCAATCTTGAGCTATTAAGTTATTTGACATACTTTTTCATGAACCCGTAAGCCGCCGTAATAGCCACCCATTTGTGGATGATGTTTAACAAACCCAAAAGTTCGTGAAGCAAGCATGAAGAAACTCGATACTCTCATGGTATAAGGAATCATGCAAACGTTAACCATCTCTGTGTTATTTACCATTAACTCGTGACGAATGAATCTCATAGCATAACATCAAACCGGGTCGATTCAACACAAATGTTCTCTTAACATTGTGCCCTCAAAGTTGCTGGCATAGACATGCCCATGACTGGGAAAACATAATCGTCATGCAACACTTGAGCTAGTCTTACAGACATGACTAGTAATACATTTTACCGTTTATTATTCCACACGTGCACATGGGTTTTCCCCAGAGCCTTTATCGATATACGGGCTTGGGAACCACATCAGTTATAGCATGGAACATAAACATAATAATGAACATGGAGATAAATAATAGCATTTATTATTGCCTCTAGGGCATATCTCCTACAGACTCCCACTTGCACTAGAGTCAATAATCTAGTTTAATGCTAATGCACTCCACACCTGTGGCATATCGGTGTAAATATGCTTCACTTGTGGTATAGCCTGATGTCCAACGGAACTGACGACTTCAGCTACGTGTGTATCTCTGCATATCCTCGCGTTTTCACGCTTTCACAGAATTCATATTTTGTGCGAACTTGGCTTTGTATATATGTGAATCATTGGTCAAAACCTGTTTCCTCAGCCTGAGCTATGGAGCAACTATCTGCAATAGTGTCCCATTGACCAAAGCCTTGTTGGAACCATACTTAAGTTCATGAATGAACTATATGATTCAACATCTTGTTTGTCGCTTCTAAAGCGGCAACATACTTCGCCTCTGTTATAGAATTCGCCACGGTAACTTGTTTGGAACAATTTGCAACTAACCGTGCCACCATATTGTGTGCTACACAAAACCCTCAATTTAAATCAAAAATTGCATGGAGAAATGATGAAGACTGTATCGACACCTTTTACAACGAACTCTTCATGATCTCCACTTGCGAGAAAACATGTCATCAGTGCTACTTTAGTACTCAATGACCATTTTTCACTGTTGTCCCATGAACAGCACTTTTGATCACTTTGGTATCTGTACTCGCAATAGCTTGGGAGTATTGGACATATCTGGTTGTTTTATATACCATGGAATACATGATAAATCCAAACACAAGAGTGTGTGGAATCTCCATCATGTATTTTGCTCATCAGTGTTTTGGGACACCGATTCTTGCAAAAACTCTTTCCATGTGGCTTCGGCAAGAATCACTCCCTGTCGTTCTTAGTGCTAAACGGTTTTAGCATTTTGTCAATATGTATTTTGGCTCAGCCCCATTACGTAAATCAATCTACATAGATCATTATGCCTAATATCAAGGCTATTTAGCCCAAGCACTTCATCAAAAACTATTTTCAAATGAAGTCCTAATTCGTGCCAAGAATTTTATTTCCAATTAACAATGTGTTAAACACACAAGGTTTTCAGAAATATTATTATGCTCCCACTTACTTTCTTGAAACCATAAGCATCTTCGTTACCCATTCATGGAGTCACACCCCTTTGACCATTCCATCAAAAACGAAGATTCCAACTCCATTCTGCTCTCTTCTGTCCATTGCTGGAACTTTGAAGTTTGCATACTTACTAGCATCCTCTGGACTGACAAAATACTTTGGATTGTATTACATACAAGTCCTAGGTTGTATTTCCATTTCATGGAAATTCTTTTGTCATCCATGTTTCATATTTCATGTTTGAAATATGTATTAATTACTAGTTTAACCCAAACCGACTTTAAGCATTGCTATGGTGAGAAAATCTCATTGTAGTCAACTCCTTGAACTTGTTATTGCAACAACTCGAACTTAATGGATAAAACATTTTTATCCACATCAGTTCATGGTCCCATTACAATCCGTTAGACTCTAAGTCTTTCAGAGGGTTTATCAAGATTTAAATCTTGAATCATTTATGGAAACTATCCCGGATTATATTGGCATTTACCCAATTCCGGAGTCAGGGACCATCAACGATTCTTTGTGTATTGTAGGTATATTGTTGTCTAACAACAATATCTCGTTTGCGCACCTGGTTCAGTTGCAAGTTCGACCGAAGTCCACACATTTTATTGTAGAGACTTCCGTATCAGTCGTAGTAGGAAACTCTGGAATTACTTCCAAGGTTCCTTTCCTTTGATCTGATGACGAAGATACTGTTATCTCGTCGAGTTGCACTATCCTCCCACTCACCTTTTTGAAAGAACAATTTTCTTCAAAATCACACCGTTCTTTGTGGCAAAACTTTTTGCCTCGGTATAGTGGTGGGGAAATACCCAATAAATTTGGATAACCTACAAAGTAGTACTTGTCTGATTTGGAATAGGTTTGTAACCTTTTACACAAGCTCCATATTCCAAATGTTAAGAAAAGATATAACATGGTTGGGCGTACCATACCATACATTCATTTCAACATATCCGATGGAGCTCTTTTCAGTGTAAAAAGCCACAGTCTCTAAAGCATTACTCTTTAAAAGTGATAATGGCAAATTTATTTATGTCATCTTTGATCTTACCATGTCATAAATGGTTTGATTACATATTCACAGACATTCCACTCATAGTGGTGTTCCAGGAGGTGTAAGTTATGAAACTCTTTTCACAACTCATTAGACATTCTCTAAACTTGTAACTCAGATATTCCTTTCTGCAATCAAATTGTAGAAACTTAATTTCCTTGTTACAATAACTTCTACTTCATTTTTGAAAACCTTTCAAATGATTTCAAAAGATCCAGACTTATGTCTCATCAAGCAAATATCCTTATATCTACTTGAGTCATTTCTGAAGATATATAAATCCACTACTTGCAACAACATTTATTGAACTACACACATCAAAATGTATGATCACCGATAAGTTTGTTGCTCGTTCTTTATGGACTGTGAACGGTATTTTAGTCACTTCACTTTTCGGAGGAAAGTTGCAAGTGTCAGATGATTCAAAATCAAACGACTTCAAAATCCATCACAATGGAATTTTTCCATGCGGGTTTCTCCAATGTGACCAAATGCAGTGCCACACACGTGTGGTATTCTCATAGTCTTGCTACATTCAGCGTCAGTGTTGTGGATGTATCATTTTACCATCAATATTCATAACATACAACCCATCTTGGATGGAAGCATGGCCCTTCATGTTATTCATAATACTGAACAACAATTGTTTTTTTTATTAACAACCCTTTTGCAATAAACATTGTGCAATGGGCTAGAGTGTAAGAAACTCTAAATGAATTATGAAAGTAAAACACAGAGGTAATATATTAATATCATTATTCATAACATACATCTCATTCATAATGAAAGTATGGCCCTTATGTTTATTCATAATATTGAACATCAAAAGTTCTCTTATGAACAACCTTCTTGCAAGATACCTTATGCAAAGGGATAGAGTGTGTAAAGTTCTAAAATGAATTATGAAAGAAAATACATAGGTAATACACCGATGGAAGGTATAGTAACTTTTACTATGTTTCCAACACGTATTAAAACCTCATTCTTAGCTAGTCTTTTGAGGCCATAGTAGCTCTTACATCGATTCACAATAGAATGCAATCGAGCGGGTATCTTTGTGATTAACTCACAATACCCAAAGATTAGTGATTAACATGTTTAACCATAATTCCTAAGAACTATATCTTTGACCAGCCTTCTGTACATCAAAAACTTGTATGACATTCATACATGAGCTGGACATTCCAGTCTTCTTTCTTTCTGCCTTTGTACTTCTAACAGTTTAACTTTTAGTATTTCTCCTACTCGCAAAAGAAGCACCCAACTTAAGAGTGGCGTTAGCTTTGGACTTCTTACGCATGTAAGTCATACTAACACCCTTTGGACACTTCCTTTCTCTTGAAGTTGTTGTTTTATTCACCTGTCATCATATGACAGGCATTCTTCTGGATCCCTCTCTTATCAGTCTAATGCATAGTAAACACTTTACTAATAATTTTCAAACAAAGATTGCTTTGGATATTTCATATCTTTCAGTCTTTGTTTGTATCTGAAAATTAATTTTCAGTTCCATGAATATCACATAACTATCCCAACTGTCGAAGTTCAAGTGTCATGGAAGCAAACATATTGCACTTGACCGTAATGGAATTCTAGCTTTTGGATAGAAGGACGAGAGTCTCATCATCCATAGCATTTGCGGGAGGATACCGAAAGCATGCGATAGGACAAAGTCCTTCTCGGCACTCTTGAGGACATTCCTCACATTACGTTACCAACCGTAAAGTTTTAACCAGATATTTAACAGCTATTCAATTTTAACAGGGAAGGTGGAAATGCGAGCCATTATTCTACAACTATTTTGCAAGAAACACTTGTTCATCTTTCGATGGGCGTGTTCCGAGCTCAGGACTCTTCTGCCTGAACGTCAAAGACAACCAAGTGATCTTGCTGCGAGGTCTGACCTCACCCGCCTCATTCCTCTTGATTCATTCGTGCTCATGTGTACATGGCGCACCCTGAAAAGATATGAATTTCAGACGGTGCTACACTTGGATGAACACTAACTACTTTGAAATTTTAAGTGAGAGATCACCCTAATAAAAAGCGACTGCCGCGCAATCAAGAAGGGTGCATCATAACGGATAGACATCTCAGACAATTCATAATAGCATGATATGGTATAGCCCTTTCTGACGGAGAAGTATTTCATTTCTTCGTCTTCGGCATTTGCGTCGGTGTTCACCTTATTTGCCGTCAGCCAGTGGACGACACAGAATTGGCTGATGGTAAAGACCTTGTTTGCCATCAGCCACTTCTTTGCTATCCGTTTTCGTGTGGCTGACGGCAAAGACCTTCTTTGCCGTCAGCCAACGGACGACAGAGAGTTGGCAGACGGCAAATAAGCTAATTCCAGTAGTGCTACTTGTTAGTTTCTTTAGATGACGATGATGATGTTCCATGTCTTGCAATACTTATTTCATGAAGTTTCGCCGATATTGATCTTTAGATGATGAACTTGAGTATAATTAGATGATGATGATGATCTTGAGTATCTTTAGATGATGAACTTGATGATGATCTGTCATATTTCTGTGTATATATGCATAATCTCATATTTTGTGTCTTTGAATGTTGTCAAATTGAATGAAAAAGAGAAAACAGGGCATATAAAAAACAGAACAAAACTATGCCTATGCCTTACCCGTCGGCATAGTTATTGCCAGGTGAACCCAGCAACCGACATTTGGCAAGCTATGCCGACGGCAAAGCTGTCAGCATAGCCCTTCACCCGCGGACGCCCAAGGGTCGACAAGTGGCTCTCTAAGCAAACGGCCCCGTCGGCATGGTTTTTTGTCCAGGGGCAATCTGCTGCCGCCACGTTGCACAGGTAGGCCGTCGGCTTAGCCATGGGCCTATGCCGACGGCCTGGCCATCGGCTTACCTGCGCCACGTGGCGGCCCATGGTTCGGCTGGCATAGTGACGGTGCCGTCAACGACCGTCCCGTGCAAAACTACGCCGACGGTCATTCTACGCCGACAGTCGTACGGACGCCGTCGGCATAGGCCCTATGCCGACGGCTTATCTATGCCGACGGTCTGACAAGAGTACGCTGACGTATGCTACGCTGACAGGCCTATGCCGATGGCAGCCGTCGGCTCAGATCTACGCCGACGGGAAGGAGCCTATGCTGACGGCCCTTGGCCGTCGGCATAGACCGTGGATCCGATAGTGGCTGCTCGGTGGTCTCGCTGTCGTCTCTTAGCTCGGGGATTGCGGAGAGCACCTCGAGGATGATCATGGAGTAGTGCGACGCCATGGCGCGGCCGCTCTCGGTGCAGAGCACGGGATGGGGAACGCTGTTGTCGTCGCACCTGAGTCGCACCGCCTGCACAATGCTGGACGCGAACTATGACGGTAGGCAATTTATCCACGTCAACATGGTGCATCCCTAGCGCCAAACAGGCTGACAGTAGCCCGTGTAATCCTACCGCCGAGGTGCCCGGCCATAGGTGGGTACAAGCACTGTAATTTTTTTGACGAAACACTGTTGGAGCAGCTTTTCTTTTTCAATTATAAAAGGAAATGTGTTACAGGTATTGTGGCCGGAGCAGGCTGCTATACATCAACTATGACAACAGTAGGCAACCTAGCAACATATAGCAGCACATAATTCAGTCCGGCTCCCGAGGTCTGTCCAAAAACAGCTGAATCCTATGAGGCTGGTTGTAATGAAAAGTATCATATACTAGTATGCATATGATACTAGTGTATGATACTACCTCCCTAATGCATAGTATCATATATTAGTATCATGTAGTACTCTATTTATTGTCATGCATGACACAAAGTAGCATAGCATTTAATATGATACGGTATCATGATATGACACTACACCCTCTCTTCCTTCATTTAATGCTATGACACCTCATCAAAATTGCCTAGTTGACATGCATGATACTAGCTATGATACTACCATTACGACCAGCCTGACACCCAGCCTGGTTCCATATCATAAATTCATCAATCATCGAGTTGAAGACCCTGCTGACGGTGGACGCCTTGCTTTGGAAAATCCGGGCGTTCCTCTCGCGCCATGGGAACCACCAGATTGCCACCGCCAGACCGCCCCAGCCCATATTTAGATTTTTTTTTTACGGTAGAGCGTGCGACCCTACCGTCAAGGGCCTCGGTGGTTGGCAGTTATACACTATCGTCATTGCCTCCGGTGGTAGGAAAAGGGACAGATCTCAAAAAAATAAAAAAATCAAAGCATGGTCAGATTTGGCTCAACTTTTACAAAATGGTCAAAACACCAAATTTGTCCCCCGCGGCACCCCTATTGGATCCGCCACTGTGTGTACGTAGTAGCATGAATTCGAGAGTCCATTCTGTCCAGAGCAAGCCAATATCCCATAGCTAGCGTTCCCACTCATTCCCCGTGGCATAATGCGTTGAGATCAAAGTCTCATGGAGCCCTGCTAAACTTCAAAAGTTTGGTTCTAAATTTTACCAATGGGAGACATTCAGTCCAATCTCATCCTCATCCTCATCCTCATGGGGTGCACTTGAGAGACACCTCCAGAAGCTGGGTCCGTGCTCGCTGCCGCTTCTGGCGTGCTTGCTGAGATAAAGGCGAGCAATAATGTATGAGAGATAGGATTATGCGCGTATACAGTGTGCATGGAAGTGAAAGAGAGGGCAAGAGGAGGGGGAAATATCAGGGTAAAAAGATGTGGCTGAGAAGACGGAGCACCTCCCGTCTACAGCGTGGTTCAGAAAACAAACACAGGGTTTTCGCCTGTGGGAGCGGCGTGCTTCCAGGCAGTTTCCGACCAATAATGCATGCATGCACTGTCTCAGGAGTCAGGAGTGACCCGTCCCACAGTGCAACCTCATCATTCATCAAAGCGGCCAGATCTCAAGAACGAGTTAGGGGCACCTCCATCTCATTCTCACCCGTCACCACTCACCACCATTGCTCTTGCTCCACCAAAACCCACCAACCATGGCGCCTGTGTAGCCGTCCCACGCTTGCTCGTCTCGTCCCGCTCCCAGCAAGCACGCCCGCAGGGGCGGCGCGCAGACCTAGCTAGCATTTGGATTTTGGAGGCGGTCGCTGCCTGAAGTGAAGAGCCTGCCGGTGCAGCTTGGGGATCTTTTCTGGGAGCTCCTTGGTGTTGGATCTGACGGCGAGGGTGCCTTGCGCAGCTATGCTCTGCTTGGTTGTATACAGGTAATTAAGCAGCCACGTACTTATTTGCTTTCATGCATTGCGCAAAATTAAAGGTGGTGGCCGGTGGAGAGAACAGTTTCTTTTGGTTTTCCTACATCGGATTCCTGTCTTGTAACTTCCAACCAGGTTTTCTTCCTAGAGGATCCATACATTGAGATTTGAGAGCCAACCATGGTGATGGAGGTGGTAACCGGTGTCATGGGAAGACTACTTCCCAAGCTGGTCGAGCTGGTCGCGGGTGAGTACAAGCTACAGAAGGGCGTCAAGGAAGACGTTGAGTCCCTTAAGAAAGAGATGGAGAGCATGCACACTGCCCTTACAGAGGTGGCGGAGGTGCCAAGGGACAGCCTTAATCGGCAGGTCAAGATCTGGGCAGATGAACTGAGGGAGCTGTCGTACGACATGGAGGATGTCGTTGACAACTTTCTGCTGTACGTCGAGGGATCTGATCCAGCAGCCAACTCGAACAAGCTCAAATGCCTAATGGAGATGATGACCGGCTATTTCACCAAAGCCAGCGGCCGCCATCAGATCGCCAATGACATTAAGGCTCTCAAGAAACTTGCCGAAGAGGTGGCTGCCCGGCGTGCCAGATGCCAAGTCGGCGGTGTTGTTGTCAATCCAGCTAACAAATCCAAGGTTGACCCTCGTATGCTGGCTTTGTACAAGGATCAGCAAGAGCTCGTTGGCATTGAAGCCGCTCGGATTGAGCTAACCAAGAGGCCGGCACTTGGTGATGGGAATGTGTCAAATCAGCAGCTCAAGATAGTCTCTATTGTCGGACCTGGAGGACTCGGCAAGACAACTCTTGCCAAGGCAGTGTACGACAGTCTTGAAACGCAATATGTTCACAAAGCTTTTGTTCCGGTGGGTCGAAATCCTGAAGTGAGCAAAGTTCTCAAGGACATCCTCTTGGAACTGCGCGTGCGTACCAGCGATGTAGCCACACTGGATGAAAGACAACTTGTCGAAAAACTCCGAGAACAACTTCAGAATGTCAGGTTCGAAGGGTGTCCACCTCAATCATGTTTATATAGTTATTAAAACAATTAATGCCACATTTGTCTCAATTTACATATATACTCCCCCTGTTCCTAAATATAAGTCTTTTTAGAGATTCCGCTATGGACTACATACATAGCAAAATGAGTGAATCTACACTCTAAAATATGTCTATATACATCTGTATGTACTCACTCTGTCCGTGAATAAGTGTACATCTAGCTTTTGTCCTAAGTCAAAGTTTTAAAGTTTTGACCAATTTTATATAAAAGAGTAGCAGCACATATAACATCGAATTGGCACATTATGAAACAACATTTCAAAACGAATCTAGTTATATCAATTTAGTGTCATAATTGTTGTCACTTTTTCCTATAAAATTGGTCAAAGTTTTAAAACTTTGACTTAGAACAAAATCTAGATGTACAGTTATTCGCGCACGGAGGGAGTAGTCCAGAATGAAATCTCTAAAAAGACTTATATTTAGGAATGGAGGGAGTATAATCCTGTGAATAGAGGATATGTTGGACTTAAGGCGCTAGATGTATAGACACAATGCGGGTCTACATGTTATGATGGATGCCATCTGCATGGAACTGGTGACAAATACATATCTAATACCAACAATTTGTAGTCTACTAATATAGACTTTAAGTTTTATTAGCTAGTTGGTTGCATCTCAACGTCATAATTAGACTGAATCTGATGAAGCAAGATATTAGAAAGCTGCGGTTAATTTCAATTGAGATGTTTTGAATTTTAATTTGGACAACCTATTCAATCATGATGTATTTTTTAAGAAGAAAGGATTTTTTTTTCTTGTTTTCCTGCCCTTTTTTCTATCATTAGGTTGTGAGCAACCACCAACTATTCTCAACGGAATTCAGGAATAAATCTAATATAAGAGCTTCCAATGCAAAACTATATTTTGTTTGAAAATGGGATTAATGGGAACCATTGTTGATATAAATGAGACCAGTCAAATTCATGCATTCATTCCTTGTTTATTCCACCTTTTTTGTAGACTGAACGATCACATATACATGTATATTCATTATCCAAGTGGCTGGCATGCATCTTGTTCTTCTAGTTGACAATCTAGATAGTTCTGAACTAACTAACACATGGCTCTTGCTCTGTCATGTGGATAGGTACTTCATCGTTATCGATGACATATGGGATTTGGAATCATGGGGAACAATCAAATGTGCTTTGTTGGACAACAATCGTGGAAGTCGAGTAATCACAACAACTCGCATTCACGAAGTAGCAGCAAACACGGGTGATGTCTACAAGCTAGAACCACTTTCTCATGATTTGTCTAAAGAACTATTCTATAAAAGATTATTTGGTGGTAAAGAGAACTGCCCTGATGATCTACCTTCTGAGTTATCTAAAAAAATTCTACAGAAATGTGGTGGTGTGCCGCTCGCTATCATTGCAATAGCTAGTTTGTTGGTTGGTAAAAGAGTGGAGGATTGGTCTATGGTATACACCTCTATTGGTTTTGGATATGGAGATACTAGAGATATTGATGACATGAGAAGGATATTACTATTTAGCTATGATGATCTACCTTGTTATCTAAGGCCTTGTCTATTGCATCTGAGCATATTTGCAGAGGACGCTTTGATCATGAAAGAGACATTGATATGGATGTGGGTGGCCGAAGGCTTTGTCAGTGAAGAGCGAGGGAGAGGGTTATTTGAGATTGGAGAGGGATACTTTAGTGCTCTGGTGAATAGAAGCCTGATCCTGCCTGTGGAGAAGAAAGGAAAGAATGTCATATATGCTTGCCGTGTTCATGATATGGTACTTGATACAATTTGTTGGTTATCGAAGGAAGAAAATTTTGTTACCATAGTGGATGGTAATGGGAAATACTCATCTTCAGAAAGCAATGTTCGTAGGTTGGCTGTCCAAACAAGAGAGGAAGAGCAGGGCAACCATTTGGCCAACACAAGAATGCCAAAATTAAGGTCATGTTATGCCAGCATCTGTCATAAAAGTATGATGCCACCACTTTTGAGCTTTCAAGTGTTACGTGTTCTAGACATGAAAAACTGCATATTTCTGGAAAACTGTCATCTTAAGCATCTTGGAAGGTTACACCAATTGAGATACTTGAGTCTGGAGAACACAAAAATCGATATAGGAGATTTAAAGTTTCTGCAGACACTAGACTTGAGGAACTCCTGGATACAAGAATTGCCTCAGGGTACTAGTTTGCTAAGGCAACTTAAGTGCCTGCGTGTTGACAGCAAGCGCTTGCGCAATCATAGAATTGAACATTTTGGTATAGAAGTGACGAATTGGATAGGGAACCTGATAACCCTTGAGGAGCTATCTTTGAAAATTAGTGGCGAAATTTCTACCTTCGTTGAAGAACTCGGTAAGCTGACAGAGCTGAGGGTGCTGGACTGTCATTTAAGGGGAAGTCTGGATGATTGTTCTAAGAAAACTTTGGTGGGTTCTGTATGCAAACTTAAGAAAATCCAAGTCCTACATCTTGAGGGCCTCTACGAGTGGTCTGAAATGGAGGCAGATACCTACTGGGCAGGCTACAGGCCCCCTCGGGAACTCCGTGTTCTGTCAATGTCGTGCACTTTCAGTAGGCTTCCGGCGTGGATTAATTTCTCGCTGTTGCCGAACCTCTCCAAACTAAAAATGGATCTGTGGCATTTTGAGGAGCCGGATGTGGTCAAGCTGGGGGGCTTGCCAAAGCTTTGTCACGTGGGAAGTTTGTGGATAGACCCATACATTGAGTTCCCTGATGGCGCGTTCCCCAAGTTGAGGTACTGCGGGATACATGCACCTTTCTGGTTTCTGCCGGGAAGCATGCGGAGCCTTGAATACATTTCGGTCAGCACAAGCGCCATTGATTGTAGTTCATTTATTGGTACCCTGGTGAACCTCCCTTCCTCCGGTGGGTCACTGCTAATATCGACTGCCATGGTGCACGTGCTGCTGATGTGGAGAAGATGGAGGCAGCTGTGAGGCAAGCAATCGACAATCATCCCAACCATCCCATGCTTGATCTCGACAGGCGTGGTGACTCTCAGGTATTAATTACTACATGCATGCTTCTGTGTCTATCTGTGTCGAGCTTTAGTGTGAGTTTTTTTTTTTTACCAATTCACTCACAGGCTCACAGCTACTAGTTTTGGCTTTTATTTATATACATACAGATGATAAAAGAACCAGCCTCCCCTCCTCTGCATCATACTACTAGTGTTGGTACGTCTGCTCGGGAGGACAACAAAGAATCGAGCTCCCAAGAGACAGAACAGGAGGTACTTCTTGGTTTACTCTCAACCTAGCTAGCTTCCCTTTTAAAAGCCTCATGCATGATCGGTCCTTTTCATTCCAGTTCCACGACGACGATGAAAACCGTGTCAGACAAGAGCCGGATGCGGAGCAGGAGAAGCAAGATCAGGTGCTCCATCGGACGATCACCATACCATGCCACACATGTCTTTGCACTCGTGCTCAAGTTTCTGAATTTTCCTCACTCTTCCTTCCATTTACCTTATAATTCTCTTGTATTGTATGTAGTCCCATGAAGGCCAGGCGTCGGATTCCTCCAAGGCAGACCAAAAGGTAGGCACTACATACTTCTACCCGTACGTGGATAATCTATTGCACTTCTTGATGCTGCCTAAAATGAGTTCCTTGTGCGTTTTTTTCAGCCGGACGACCAACGCGAAGCCAAAGACGTCGACGTTGATGCAGCGGAGAAGTGCTCAGTCCTCGACGTCCACCCCAGCGGTCCTGTCCCTCGCCTCAGTTTTGGCATGTCTGCTCCATCAGCAGCGTGCACAACAACCGCCAGTGTCAGTTGCTCTGCCCAGGCGATCAACGAGAAGGAGGAGGAAGAAGAATCGCAGGCAGATCCACAGGAACAGGTACTAAATGCTTACTACTCCATCACCCTACTGTCCGCTGCAATAGTACTCAGGCCCTGTTTGGTTCATAAGTCCTAGGACATTTTCTAGTCCCAACTAAAAAGCCCCTCCCTCTTTGTTTCCAGAGACTAAAAAGTCCTAGTCTCTTCCTAGAGGTTATTAAATGACCATGTTACCCCTAGTATATAGAAAAATAATAATCAAACAACACCATGGGGTGGCGGGCCAATGGATGCATGGAGGGGCATTGTTGGAAAAGTCCCAAAAAGTCCCAAAAAGACTCTCCTTGAGAGTCTTCTTCATTTAGTCCCAAATGCCTAGTTTAGTCCCTAAAAGTCCCTCCCATTTGGTAAAAAAGTCTCTAAAAGGGACTTTTTCTAGTACCTACACAAAAAAGTCACAGGAAACAAACACCCCCTGAGAAGCACTTCTCTTGCACACGGATCTAGACACGCTAGCTCAACGGCTATTAATAAGTGTGTAAGACAAATATTTTGGTGGACTGCTTGACACCTCAAGGGGGTGCGGCTATCTTATTATATATAAGTACCAAAGGGTACAATATACAAGTCTACATATACACAAGTCTACGTACATATACAGTCTAACACCCTCCCTCAATCTTAACTGTGACCTGAAGTACAAACTAAGTTAAGATTGCGCCTACAGCCTACAAACTGTGGTTGAGGAAGAGGCTTCGTGAAGATGTCAGCAAGTTGATCCTTTGATGAGATGAACTTGATGCTAAGTAGCTTCTGTGCAACTCATTCTCGAACAAAGTGATAGTCAACCTCAATATGTTTCCTCCGAGCATGGAACACAGGATTAGACGACAAATATGTAGCACCAATGTTGTCACACCAAAGTACTGGAGGATGAGCTGAAGAGATCCTCAACTCACGCAACAAGGACTGAATCCAAATGATCTCAGCCGTCGCATTAGCCACTGCTTTGTACTCAGCTTCCGTGCTGCTGCGAGACACCGTAGCCTGCTTGCGAGCATTCCAAGCAACCAAGTTAGAACGAAGAAACACTGCATACCCCCCCCCCCCCCCCCGTGGATCGCCTGTCATCAGGACTGCCAGCCCAGTCTGCATCCGAGAAGGCTGAGAGCTCAGAAGATGGCGCAGGTTGGAGGAGCAAACCATGAGAAGCAGTGAGACAGACATAACGCGGGATACGCTTCACAGCTGACCAATGAGAAGTCCTGGGTGCATGGAGAAAATGACAAACACGGTTGACTGCATAAGAGACATCTGGTCTGGTGATAGTAAGATACTGCAGACCTCCAACAAGACTGCGGTACTCAGTGGCATCATCAGGTGAAAGAGGATCTCCATCAAGAGCAGACAACCGATCAGTGGCAGACATCGAAGTACTGGAAGGTTTACACTTCAACATACCAGCATGACGCAACAGGTCAAGAGCGTACTTCTTCTGAGAAAGAGTTAACCCAGCAGAAGACCGTGAAACCTCCAGGCCAAGGAAGAAGTGTAGAGCACCAAGGTCCTTGACAGCAAAATCACCACTCAAAGCAGCCACAAGACGATCAGCAGCAGCATCTGAGGAACTGATGAGGATGATATCAACAACATAGACCAGCAAGTACATCGTAACCTCAGGTCGCTGAAGAAGAAACAGTGATGTGTCAGCAGTGGAGGGAATAAAACCAAGCGCCCGCAGAACAGAGCCAAGACGTGCATGCCATGCACGGGGAGCCTGTTTGAGCCCATAGAGCGCCTTGACAAGACGACAGAGATGGTGAGGATGATCAGGATCCACAAACCCTGGCGGCTGTCGCATATAAACCTCCTACTCCAAAACTCCATGCAAGAAAGCATTCTGCACATCAAGTTGACGAAGGAACCATCCTCGAGTAATAGCAAGGGACAGCAGCAAACAAATAGTAGTGGGCTTGATAACTGGACTGAATGTGTCTGCATAATCAAGACCATACCTCTGTTTGAAATCCTTAGCAACTAGCCTTGCTTTGTAGTGTTCAATGGAGCCATCAGCATGCCTCTTGACTTTAAACACCCATTTAGAATCAATAATGTTGATCCCAGATACTGGAGGAACAAGCTGCCATGTGTCATTCTGCAACAATGCCTGAAACTCCTGTTCCATCGCAGCACGCCAGTGAGGAATGCTCAGGGCAGCCTGAAAGTGACGAGGCTCAGCAGTAGGATCCTCCACAGCATGAGCCATACAAGCAGCGAGCCACGCGACAGTCCCATCAGTATGAATCTTTGGCTGAAACACGCCTGTCTGGCTGCGTGTGCGGGCTCGAGGAGCAGCAGCAGGTGGCGGCAACACTGGACTGGACTCGGGTGGCGACAGAGGCGAGGCCGAGCCACCCGAGATCACACCAGAGCCTGGTGATGTTGGAGAGCCAGGCGGCGTGGAGCCCGCGCCCGCGCTCACGCCGGAGCCAGGCGACGTTGGGGCCGGCGAGACCGGCCCATCTGGAGCCAGACCCGACCCCCGTGAAGAAGCGCCTGACCCAGGTGAGTAGGCGGCCGGCTCGGGGGAGGCCCGCACCGAGGCAGCGGCCGGCTCGGGAGAAGCCCGCGCTGAGGCAGCGGCTGGCTCGGGGGAAGCCCGCGAGGGGGGCGGGGGCGATGCCCGGGTGGTGGCTGCGGGTGCAGCCCCGGCGGGTAGGCGGGCGCCGCCCGGTATGCATGCCCCATGCAGAGGACCGACGTCCAAGTCCAGGGCTGCTGGCGGTGCCTGTTCCTCAAGGAGCTCAAGACGAGCACCACGTCCAACACCTGCAGCATGATTAGGAAGCAACGCAGGAGCATATGCAACATCTACAAATTGATCAGGCGAAGGTGTGGTATAAGAAACGTCCGGTAGAGGAGTGATAGAGTTGTTCGGAAGTGCACGAAAAGGGAACACATTCTCATCAAACACAACGAAACGAGAGATGTAAACGCGATTGGTGGGAACATGTAGGCATTTGTACCCTTTGTGAAGGGAACTATAGCCAAGAAAAACACACTTTTTCGATCGAAACTCTAGCTTATGTTTGTTATACGGACGCAAATGAGGCCAACAAGCACACCCAAAAACTTTGAGAAAAGTGTAGTCTGAAAGTTCATTGAGCAAGAGTTCAAGTGGAGTTTTCATATTCAGTAGTCGTGAGGGCAGCCTATTGATCAAAAAACAGGCAGTGGAAAAAGCATCACTCCAGAACCTAAAGGGAACGGAGGCATGAGCTAATAAAGTAATGCCAGTTTCTACAAGATGACGATGCTTACGTTCAGCAGTCCCATTCTGCTGATGTGTATGAGGACAAGACACACGATGTGTGATCCCAAGTTTGTTAAAAAACAAGTTGAGATTATGATATTCACCCCCCCCCCCCAGTCGGTTTGAACATGAATAATTTTCTGACTAAGGAGACGCTCAACGTGTGCTTGAAACTGTAGAAAAACATCAAACACATCAGACTTTTTTTAATAAGATAAAGCCAAGTAAACCGACTGTAAGCATCAATGAAACTGACATAATAATTGTGTCCACTAACAGACGTTTGGGCATGACCCCAAACATCGGAAAAAAAACAAGCTCAAGAGGATGTTTCACAACACGACTAGACTCTGAAAACGGAAGTTGGTGACTCTTGCCCTGCTGACAGGCATCACAAATAGTTTCAACAGTTTTATTTGACACAACTGGTAGCTCATGGCGATGTAACACATGACGAGCTATAGGAGCAGCAGGATGACCAAGGCGCGCATGCCAATGTGTAGGAGACACACGAACACCACTGAGCCCCTGGGGAGAAAGCTGCATAGGAGGTGCGGTGGGCGCGTCAAGTGCGTACAGGCCACTGCGAAGACGACCGCTAAGCAGAACGGCCCTCGTGTCCCGATTCTTGATAAAGAAACGAAAAGGATGAAACTCAGCAAGGACATTATTATCACGAGTAAGTTGTGGAACAGATAACAAACTACGTGAAGCAGTGGGAATACGAAGAACATTAGAAAGATGCAGTTTTCGTGAATTGTGTGCAAGAAGTGATGCCTGACCAACATGAGAGATGCGCATACCTGCTCCATTAGCGGTGTGCACCTGATCATGGCCATGATATGGCTCCTGAGTGGAGAACTTGCCCATGTCGTTGGTGAGGTGGTTCGTAGCGCCCGTGTCCATGTACCATGTAGGATCAATGGAGTAAGACGGAGTGCGGCCATGGTCAGGACCCGTCACTACGGCCGCGGCCTGCTTTTCATTCCCTTTGCCATTGTTGCCGAGGCCCAGGAAGTCTTGCTTGTAACGACGATGACAGCGAGACGCAACGTGGCGCTCAATGCCACAGAGCTGACAGGCCTGCGGAGCTCCGTAGGAAGAGCAACATGTCACCGGCCGGTTACCACCCGTGATGTTCGGAGCATTGCCCCGCGAGGCCGGCTGTGAAGATGGCGCCGGTCTACCCCCCAAAGATGACGCCCGGGAGGTTTTGCCACGAGTGGCCGCATTGGCGGAGGCGAAGCCGGGGGAGGCGCGGCGCGCCTTGATGCGCTGTTCACGACCAAGGAGGCGTGCATAGAGCTCCCAAGGTGGGAGCGGATCATCACGGCCATGGACGTTCTCAACGAGGTTGTCATAGTCATCATCAAGCCCGTTAAGCACAAAGGTGGTAAACTCCTCATCCTGCAGTGGCTGGCCAACAGAGGCCAACGTGTCGGCGAGACCCCGCATCTTGTTGAAGTAGTCCGTGATGCTGAGGTCACCAAGCTTAGTCTCACCTAGCTCAGTGCGTATAGAGTGAGCACGCGCCTGAGACTGAGAGGCGAAGCTGGTGTGAAGGGCCGCCCACGCCTCTCGGGACGTAGCGGCGAAGATGACCAGCGACGAGACACTCGGGGTGAGCGAGGACTGGATGGCGGAGAGGATGGCCTGATCCTGGGCCACCCAGGTGTGATATGCCGGATGATGAGGAGGCGGACACGGGATGGATCCGTCAACGTAGCCTTCCAGGTAGCGGCTCCGCAGAAGAGGCATCACCTGAGCACGCCAGGACAAGTAGTTGTCCGGCGTGAGCTTCACCGGCAACAGGTGCGAGAAGTAGAACGGCGCCGGCATCGCAGTCAGATCGGTAGGAGCGTGCGGCGGTGCATAAGGGCCCAGCGAGGGCGCCGCCCCGGGATGCGCCGAAGGCACCGAGTAGAGCGGGTAGTGCCCTGGGGATGCACCCGGAGCCCCGTACAGCGAGGCAGCCGCAGCCCCATGCGGCGCCACGCCGGGCTGAGGCCGCGCCGAGTAGGGCAGGGGCGACGCCGGGTAGTGATGCGTCGGGGGCGCGGCGTAGGGTGGCGGCGGGGCTCCGTATCCGGGCGGCGGCAGACCGTAGTAGGACGGCGGGGCGCCGTGACCTTGTGGCGGGGCGACGTAGGGTTCCGGCGGCGGCGGCGTCCCATAGCCTGGTGGCGGGGCGATGTAGGATCCCTGCGGCGGCGGAGCCCCGTAGGGCGGAGCCGGATGGGACAACGACGGCGGCGGCGGCCCGCCATGGACAGGGGCAGGGCCGCTACCTGTGGAGGGATCCACACCGATCGCTTGGGAGATCGGCTCGCCTGGAGAGGAAGAGGATGCAGAAGCACCGTAGGCCATCGCAAGGGGCCGCGAGGCAAGGAGCGGTGAGGCAAGGGCCGGCGCCGGGGCGGCGGCGGGGGCGACGACGGTGGTCGGCGCGGCAGCGGCGTCGGCGGCGGCGGAAGCGGAAGACATCGTAACCTAATTTGATACCGGGTAAGACAAATATTTTGGTGGACTGCTCGACACCTCAAGGGGGTGCGGCTATCTCATTATATATAAGTACCAAAGGGTACAATATACAAGTCTACATATACACAAGTCTACGTACATATACAGTCTAACAAAGTGAACTAATGATAATAACTTTTAAGTGCATCTAGATGTGTGAAATTACATTTTTTAATGGAAACTATAGAAGCACACTTGTATAGTTGTCTAGTGACTAGTCTAACATAAGTTTCCTTATCTATTTTCAGATGGTCGAGGAACGCGAAGAAGCCGAGTATGGGTCAGCAGAGGCGGCTGCACCAGAGAGCCTGCGCACAGTCGATATGGCTAGTCTTGTAGAAAGCGGTGAAGCCGCCGCTGCTACTCCTGTTCCTGTGCCCGCACGGCGGACGTGGAAGCAGTGGGCGTGCTTTAATTGCTTCAACTCCGGCAGCAGTTCTTCTGACTAGTGTGGTGCTTCTGAAGGTAGCTCAACTAGAGAACGAGACTGCCCAGCCCTGAATGATTGCGTTGATGTGGTTATTGATCGGTTGAACTGCACTACTTCTTGTGGAACTGTCACGCCTTCAAGGGCGACCCCACCGGCAGAAGGCCAAGGAGAGGGACTGGACCCAGGCGGCAGTTAGTGAGTGAGGCCAGTTGGCGTTCCCTATTGGGCTTGTGTGCATGCGTTGCGTATTTGGGCCATTCGACCAACCGGGCCTGCATGCCTGTGAGTGTGGTTAAGTAGCTAGGCTACCGGAGTGTGGATTATCAAAGAATACAGAACTGGATCGACAGAGAAGCTGCCCTTCCTCTGCTTATTACCTTTCCCCTTTCTCCAAACCCTACCTATCTTTCTCTCCCCTCCCTTCCAGATCCGATCCCGAGCCTCCAGTAGATCGAGCCTGTTACAATTGATATCAGAGGTCAGGCGATCTGGAGGACCCATACCACAAGCCCCGCTACACCACCAAGCAAGCGGCACAGGCGGCGGCGATGGAGGAGCAAATCGCAGCGCTGGCGAAGGCGGTCAACGATAGCCGCGTCGCCAACGACGCCAGGCTCGACCCCATCCAGACCTCTATCAAGCTGTGGCGACCTGCGGTCACCAATCTGCAGCATCAACTGGACGAACTCCGCTCGCAAGTGGGGTGGATCGCGCTCCACCCTGCCTTGACCGATCCACCATCTCCGTCCGCGGATCGAGTGGTGAATGGCACTCCGATGACATCCGACAGCCCAGGGCACCATGGGCCAGGTGGCCACGGCGAGCTCATCGATTCTGGGGGATAGGCACCGGGGGTGGTTACTACCCTCACGCCGCCTCCGGGCAAGGGTGCGTTCCAGTCTCAATCGCTTAATTTCGTTGATTTCCATGGTGTAGTGAGTCTAGATGGGGAGAAAAGAGTTACTCAGGACACGTTGTACACCCACCCATCTCAGCACGCACACTGGGCCTTGCAGAAGATGGATTTCCCCTCTTTCGATGGGGAAAACCCACAATTCTGGAAGACTAGATGTGAAAAGTACTTCGATGTCTATCGGGTCGCTCCAGAGCTTTGGGTTCGTGTAACCACCCTCAATTTCACGGGCAATGCAGCCAGATGGTTGCAACTACATGAATTGCAGAGTGCTTCGTTCACTTGGGAATCTCTGTGCACGGCTCTGTGTTCTAAATTTGGTCGAGATCAGTTCAAGCTCATCTTCGGTAGTTTAACACCTTGCGTTAGTCAGGAACCATAGGGGATTACATGACCAAGTTTGAGGAGTTGATGCACCATATCTTAGCTCATAACCCTGCTTTTGATCCCATCTATTTTATTACCCAGTTCCTAGATGGTCTTAAGAGTGACATACGAACTGTTGTTATGCTTCAGCAGCCGAAAGATTTGGAATCTGCTTTCTCTTTGGCTACGTTGTAGGAGGATCTTTTGGAGGCGATGCCGCGCCGCGGATATAGGCGCCAAGATGGTCAGCAACACAGGGCGTCTGCGGAAAGCCCTTTGTTGGCGATTGGCGCTCCACCCGCGCGCCAGATGCTGCCAGGACCACCAGCGACAACCAAGGATCGCCGCACATTGGACGTGACCAACCCTTCTGATCGCCCAGGCAGGGGCGATGATCGTGTGGTAGCACTGCGTAACTACCGTCGAGCCCGGGGACTCTGCTTCAAATGTGGTGAGCGATGGGGTCAAGGGCATCGGTGCGGGCCTACCGTGCAACTTCATGTCGTGGAGGAGTTGCTGGAATTGCTGCAAGCAGAGCAGGGTGCTCCTGCAGTGTTGGAACCGGACTCGGATGATGATGTGTTGATGTGCATATCCAAAGTGGTCACCACGGGGCAGACAACACCACACACTGTTCGGTTGCTCGGACAAATTGGTGGCCAAGAACTCTTGATACTGGTTGACTCCAGGTGTTCTCATAGTTTCCTAAGTGAGACAGTGGCAGAGAGGCTCAACCTGCAAGTGCAGCAGATGAACAGAGTTTCAGTCAAGATAGCTGATGGGGGGACTTTATCTTGTTCTAGGGTGGTGCCCAACTGCAAGTGGCAAACACAAGGGTATGAGTTCTCCACGAATCTCAGGATATTGGCACTGGGTTGTTATAATATGGTAGTGGGGATTGATTGGCTGGAGTCATGTGGACCCATGTGGATCGATTGGGCAGCAAAGCAACTCAAATTCATGCACCAGGGACAACCAATTTAGTTAACAGGAGTGCAAATCAGCTTCATCAAGTTCAACCAATCACTTGTGCCCAGTTGTGTGCGCTGGAGGAGACCAATGCTGTGGCTCACATAGTTTGTCTGTATGCAGTGGGAGAGGAGGTGATTATCGAGCGTATTCCAGTCGAGATACAGACAATGTTGCAAAAATTTCAGGAGGTATTCGAGGAACCAAATGCATTGCCACCGCATCGAGAGTGGGATTATGTCATTCCCATCATTCCAAGAGCTAAGCCAGTCAACGCCCGACCCTACAGATACACACCTGAGCAGAAGACAGAAATTGAGACTCAAGTGAAAGAGCTGCTGAAGGCTGGGTTGATTATCCCTAGCTCGAGTCCTTATTCATCCCCAGTGTTGCTTGTCAAGAAGAAAGATATGACATGGCGAATGTGCGTGGATTACCGGCACTTGAACGCAATCACAGTTAGAAGTGCCTACCCCATGTCAATCATCGATGAACTCTTAGACGAGCTGGCAGGGTCTCGCTGGTTTTCCAAACTAGACCTACGGGCAGGTTATAATCAGATAAGGCTGTGTGAGGAGGACGAACCAAAGACTGCATTTAAAACTCACCAGGGACACTTTCAGTTCAGAGTGTTGCCATACGGGGTGACTGGAGGGCCACCTACATTCCAAGGTGGGATGAATATAGTGCTGGGACCCTTACTCCGCCATGGAGTGTAGGTGTTCATGGATGATATACTTATTCATTCCTCGACCATGGAGGAGCATGTGAGATTGCTGAGGCAAGTACTGCAGACACTGACTGAACACAACCTGAAAGTCAAACGCTCGAAGTGCTCGTTCACACAACAAAAAATAATATACTTGGGACACAAGATCAGCAGTGAAGGTGTGGCCACGGATGACAGCAAAAGTGAGTCAGTCCGTGATTGGCCGCGTCCGGAATCAGTTCATAAGCTGCGGGAATTCTTGGGGCTGGCGGGCTACTACCGTAAGTTTGTCAGAAACTTTGGTATCATTTCTCGCCCCTTGACGGACATGCTTAAGAAAGGTACCTTGTTTATCTGGACACCCACGGCTGAGACAACATTCAACAAACTGAAGAAAGCTCTGGTTCAAGCCCGGTGCTGGCGTTGCCAGATTTCACAAAGAAGTTTGTGGTCGAGACGGACGCGAGCGCTATGGGAGTGGGCGCGGTGCTCATGCAGGATGCTCACCCTCTGGCCTACTTGAGCAAGGCTCTCGCCCCACGCAACCTTGGACTGTCTGCATATGAAAAGGAATGCCTAGCGCTGATGCTTGCAGTAGACCACTGGCGCCCGTATCTGCAACACGTGGAGTTCTTGGTGCGCACGGATCAAAAGAGCATACTCCATTTGACAGATCAGCGACTTAACACACCAATTCAACATAGAGCCTTCACCAAGCTCGTGGGTCTTCAATTTCAGATTCAATACAAAACTGGCATCACCAACAAGGCAGTCGATGCATTGTCAAGAAGAGTTCATTGGGAGGAGGAGGAGCTCACGGCAATCTCGGTCTGTAGGCCAGCATGGCTCGAGGCTGTTGCAAGCAGTTATCATCAGGACACGGAGGCCCAGCGCAAACTGGAACAACTAACGCTGGATCCAACCAATGCCAACGATTACTCACTGCAGGATGGGGTGATTCGTCACAAAGGGCGCATTTGGATTGGCTCGGATGAAACAACTCAGTTAGCCTTGATCAAAGCTTTGCACAACAGTGCGATCGAGGGCCATTCAAGATTCTATGCTATCTATCATCGCGTCAAAAATCTCTTCTCCTGGAAAGGTATGAAGGCCATGATCAAGCAATACGTGAAAGCATGCGACACTTGTCAGAGAGCCAAGACAGAGCGGATCTCTCCAGCTAGGTTACTGCAACCTCTCCCCATTCCTAAAAGACCGTGGGCAGTGGTGTCTCTTGATTTTATCGAAGGGCTGCCAACCTCAGGAGGACAGAACATGATCTTAGTGGTGGTGGATAAATTCTCGAAATATGCTCATTTCGTACCCCTGAAACACCCTTACACAACGTTGATAGTGGGAGAAGCATTCATGAAGAACATTTTTTGTTTGCATGGGTTGCCCTTGGCCATCATCTCGGACAGAGACCGAATCTTCACTAGCGTGATTTGGCAGGAACTATTCAAGGTATTGCAAACCGAGCTGAGATTGAGCTAATCTTATCATCCACAGACTGATGGGCAAACCGAGCGGGTGAATCAGTGCTTAGAAGGATACATGCGTTGTGCGATGCACTCGTGCCCGAAGAACTGGAGCAAATGGCTGTTTTTGGCTGAATATTGGTACAATACAACTTTTCACTCATCGCTGGGGCGCACTCCTTTCGAAGTGATCTATGAGCACCTGCCGCGAGAATTTGCAGTTATACAGGTGGAGGAAAGCTCAGTGCCGGACCTTGCGGCGTGGTTGCAGGAGAGAGGTGTCATGATGCATCACTTGCAGCAGCAGCTGAAACATGTGCAGGATCGCATGAAGAAACAAGCAGACAAGCATCACACAGATCGGTCCTTTGAGGTGGGGGATCTGGTGTTCTTGAAGCTTCAACCATTCATTCAGACCTCGGTAGCCTAGTGGCCATACCAAAAGCTGGCATTCAAATATTACGGGCCGTATCCTGTCATAGCTCGGATCGGGAAGGTGGCATACAAGCTCCAATTGCCAGTTGATAGTAAAATCCACCCAGTCATGCATGTCTCTCAATTTAAGAAGGTGATCAGTCCAGGCGTCCCTCTAAAGTCCAAGCCTTCCACCAGTTAACTCTGTGTTCCAGGTAGAACACTCTCCCGAGGCGATTTTGGCAGCCAAGTTCATCAAGACGCAGAGGGAGATGCGCCCACAACTCCTGATGCAGTGGAGCGAGTTGCCGCCATCACTGGCAACCTGGGAGGAACCAGCGGGCCTTCGTCGTCGCTTTCCAGCAAGCACGGCTTGGGGACAAGTCGGGACTCAAGGGGGGAGAATGTCATGCCTGCAGGGGCGACCCCACCAGCAGAAGGCCAAGGAGAGGTCCTGGACCCAGGCGACAGTTAGTGATTGAGGCCAGTTGGCGTTCCTTATTGGGCTTGTGTGCATGCGTTGTGCATTTGGGCCATTGGGCCAACCGGGCATGCGTGCCTGTGAGTGTGGTTAAGTAGCAAGGCTACCGGAGTGTGGATTATCGAAGAATACAGAACTGGATCGACAGAGAGAAGCTGCCCTTCCTCTGCTTATTACATTTCCCCTTCCCCCAAACCCTACCTATCTCTCTTGCTTCTCTTAAACTATTTGTTGCTACTGTTTGGCTTGTAATAGGATACTGTGACGTGGCAGGTCTTTTGCCCCGTAGTCTATGGTTGATCAAGATCAGGCATCGACAGTGGGTTTTCCTGGCGGGTTTGAATTATCCTTTCCATTTTCAGATGTTAATTAAGACTTGGTTGATTCCTTGTTTGAGTAACAGACTTGATTGTTTCTGCTATGCATATACCAACTATTGCAAATTGAGCAATGCCCATTTGAGAAAAGAAAATTGGCGCTCATCTGTCTCTTGAACTCATAATTTTCTTCTATTACTGGACTTCATTTGGAAGACGACTTTGTTTGATCGGAAGACATACAAGTTGCAAGTTCATTCCAGATGAAAGTATGAGGAGAAAAAATGCCACTACTACATTCTTTTTTTTGGAAAAGGAGGATTTCCCCTGCCTCTGCATCCGAAAGATGCATGCAGCCATATGATTAAAAAGGACATACAAAATAAAGTCTAGTATCTGAAGTACAACTCACATCAGGAGCACATAAAAATGAAAGCTAATATAAAAAGGAAAGCCACAACCGGCTGGATGAAGTGGACAACAAGGACCTATCCTATTATCCGACCGCCATCCAAACTGGTTTAAGATAACCCATACTACCATCTCCCATCGGTTGCACCTAGTAGCCAAATGCTCCCTGGAAGTCATAGGAGTGAGTAGCAACCATGTACGGATACATGCCATAGCTCTGAAGATAATCTGCAAGATGTTTAGAATATGTAATTTGTTAAAAATCGTATCGTTCCTGCAATTCCATATAGCCCAAAGAAGTGCGCATATTCCAATTCGAATATTTGATGTAGTGTCCGGTTGCACTCCATTTAGCCATGTCCCATACAACACATATATGCTAGGTGGAGGCGATATATTAAATGCTATATCGATAGATCGCCAATGTAACTTTGCGAGAGGGCAATCAATGAATAACTGTTGAATTGTTTCATCATGAACACAAAAGCAACATCGTGAACTACCGACCCATCGTCGCTTTAGTAAGTTATCTTTGGTAAGAATGACCTGCTTATGCACAAACCACTTGAAAATTTTGATGCATAGGGGAACCTTAACTTTCTAAATGTGTATCGATCTTGGGACTGGGCCAGAATTAATAAGGTCTAGGTACATAGATTTAACCAAAAACACTCCATTCCCCGTCAACTTCCAATGCAGTGCGAGTTGAACATCCATCAACCTCCTCACTAAGTGTAAACCGCCCAGGAGGGGCCGGTTCACGCTCAATGGTACTGGAGCCCATGAAGACAAAGATGGTACTTTATTATTGAAGCTTAGAGGCCCAGAGCCCAAAGGCGGATTAGAGCCCATAGTTGTAAACCGCCATAGTTGTATAACTTGTATTGTAAGTTAGGGAAAGGGGGAGACCGAGCCGGACACTTGTATGAGCCGGCCTCGAGACTCCATAAACCGGACGGGCGTCAACCTGTGTATATAAAGGGATGACCCGGCGGCGGTTCAGGGACAAGAAACAACAACTCGAGACCTAGGCAAAGCATATTTGCTCCCTGGTCATCGAAACCCAATCAATTCCATCACAACTAGATGTAGGCTTTTACCTTCATCGAAGGGGCCAAACTAGTATAAACTCGCGTGTCCTTTGTCCGGTTTAACCCCTTCAAGCTAATCTCTTTGCGATGGCTCCACGACTAAGTCCTCCCGTTAGGACATCTGACGTGTTATTTCCACGACACCCGTTGACTATACTTCTCTCACAAGCAAAACATGATCACACCTAAGTACTCTTTGGGTGTTAATCACATAGCGATGTGAACTAGATTATTGACTCTAGTAAACCCTTTGGGTATTGGTCACGTGACGATGTTAACTTTGGGTGTTAATCACATGGTAATATGAACTATTGGTGTTAATCACATGGTGATGTGATCTAGATTATTGACTCTAGTGCAAGTGGGAGACTGAAGAAAATATGCCCTAGAGGCAATAATAAAGTTATTACTTATTTCCTTATTTCATGATAAATGTTTATTATTCATGCTAGAATTGTATTAACCAGAAACTTGATACATGTATGAATACATAGACAAACAGAGTGTCACTAGTATGCCTCTACTTGACTAGCTCGTTGAATCAAAGATGGTTAAGTTTCCTAGCCATAGACATGAGTTGTCATTTGATTAACGAGATCACATCATTAGAGAATGATGTGATTGACTTGACCCATTCTGTTAGCTTAGCACTTGATCATTTAGTATGTTGCTATTGCTTTCTTCATGACTTATACATGTTCATATGACTATGAAATTATGCAACTTCCGAATACCGGAGGAACACTTTGTGTGCTACCAAACGTCACAACGTAACTGGGTGATTATAAAGGTGCTCTACAGGTGTCTCCGATGGTGTTTGTTGAGTTGGCATAGATCGAGATTAGGATTTGTCACTCCAATTATCGGAGAGGTATCTCTGGGCCCTCTTGGTAATGCACATCACTATAAGCCTTGCAAGCAATGTGACTAATGAGTTGGTTGCGAGATGATGCATTACGGAACGAGAGTTGCCTATAATAAGATTGAACTAGGTATGGTGATACCGACGATCGAATCTCGGGCAAGTAACATACCGATGACAAAGGGAACAACGTATGTTGTTATGCGGTTTGACCGATAAAAATCTTCGTAGAATATGTAGGAGCCAATATGAGCATCCAGGTTCCGCTATTGGTTATTGATCGAAGATGTGTCTCGGTCATGTCTACATAGTTCTCGAACATGTAGGGTCCGCACGCTTAACGTTCGGTGACGATTTGTATTATGAGTTTATGTGATTTGATGTACTGAAGGTTGTTCGGAGTCCCGGATGAGATCACGGACATGACGAGGAGTCTTGAAATGGTCAAAACGTAAAGATCGATATATTGGATGACTATGTTTGGACATTGGAAGGGTTCCGAGTGGTTCGGGCATTTTTCCAGAGTACCGGGAGGTTACCGGAACCCCCCGGGAGAAGTTATGGGCCTTATGGGCCATAAGAAGGAAGCACACCAGCCCACAAGGGGCTGGTGCGCCCCCTTTGGGCAGTAGGCCGAATTGGGATAGGTTTTGGGGGGGGGGGGGTTGGCCCCCTTTCCTTCTCTCCTACTCCTCCTTCCCTTCCTCTCCTACGTACTCCAACTAGGGAAGGGGGGAATCCTACTCCCGGTGGGAGTAGGACTACCCTATGGTGCGCCATAGAGAGGGTCGGCCCCTCCCCTCCTCCACTCCTTTATATACGGGGAAGGGGGCACCCCATGGACACACAAGTTGATCATTGATCTCTCTTAGTCGTGTGCGGTGCCCCCCTCCACCATAATCCACCTCAGTCATATCGTAGCGGTGCTTAGGCGAAGCCCTGCGTCGGTAACTTCATCAACACCGTCATCACGCCATCGTGCTGACGGAACTCTCCCGCAAAGCTCTACTGGATCGTGAGTTCGTGGGACGTCGCCGAGTTGAACGTGTGCAGTCCGCGGAGGTGTCGTAACTTCGGTGCTGGGATCGATCGATTGTGAAGACGTACGACTACCTCATAATGCTTCCGTTTATGGTCTACGAGGGTACGTAGATGATACTCTCCCCTCTCGTTGCTATGCATCAGCATGATCTTGCGTGTGCGTAGGAATTTTTTTGAAATTACTACGTTACCCAACACGAAGAAGATGCACAAAGGCTCAACATACGACACACATGTACATGATGTGCAAACCAACATACACAAACTTGATTACTAAAGATAAGCAATTTCGAGACACAACATATACAAATACATGTAAGGAACAAAACCAAAACATGCAAAGGGGCAAGTAACTTTCAATGTAAACAATTTAAGTACAAGTTACTGCAAGGAGGCACATTGGATATGAAATAGAGACTTGATAATCCGAAAGACTTGGCTTGAGGCAATATGAATGATGAAGACCCCTTAATTCTTCATAATGTAGCCAAGTCTCCAATGCCCTCCAACAACACCTATTGATCAAGTTTGAGCTTGTTGGTCCCCAACCAAGTTGGGTCCTAAGAGGTTAGTCACAATAGGCTTGGCAACCCAAATGGTTCTTTTCTTGACACCACTTTGAGTACCAACAAACCTGGCAAACACATTGCCAACCTTATCCTTCCCAAGAGAATAGATATTATCAATAATAATTGGGTTGGATAAGTTACCACTAGTGCATGAAGAAGCGACGTGACCTTTCTCATGACATAAGTAGCAACGTCTACTTCTTCATTTTCTTCTCACTTGATTTCTCAACAAGAGATGCATTAACTTGAGTCTTCTTGGGAAGTGGCCTTTCTTCAACTTGAGGTTGAGCATGAGAATGAACTTGTGGCCGCTTCTCTTGTTGCTTGTCACTAATGGCCTTCTTCTTCAAAGGGCAAGATCTAACATGATGCCCTTCAATTTTGCACTTGAAGCAAATGATCTTGGCCAAATTCTTGGCTTGTTTTTGGCCCTTCTTCTTGTTGCTCTTGGACTTCTTCTTATTGGAGTTGAATCCAAGTCCACCTTTGTCATTGCGAATGGGAGGAAAACCTCCTTCTGGGAGGACCACTGGCTCCCCCTGTGGGCCTCTCCGATGTGCCTTCCCTGCCCTGGCCTCTCATACTACGCAACCGGAGGTGACCGTCTGGACTGTTTGCTCCCTTGGCCTGGACGCGATCCTCGTCTCCCGGCTTTCCGTTGTCGCGCCCGCTGAGCGTCGGCTGCTCCTTTCTCTGGTAGGCCAGGGGGAGGGGGAGAGGGCGGAGCTGGTGGCGTGGTCGGTGACCTCCAGAGCACGATGCTGTGCCGGGCTCCACGAGGGGGTTCACATCCAGCGCGGCTTACCGTTGGCTCGGTTCGGCGGCGTGGGCGTTGCCAACGCTGACTTCCTCTGGAGGTCGCCGGCGCTGTCGAGGGTCTGTTTCTTCGCCTGGTTGCTCGCGCTCGAGAGGATACATACGCGGGACAATCTGCTGAAGAAATGCATCGTCGAGCGGCAGGCGGCTAGCTGCCCCGCGTGCGACACCCCTCTCGAGACCATCTTATCTTCAAGTGTGTCTTTGCGCGTGCTTTTTGGGCTGCTCTGCGCTTATGTACTGTTGGGTGCAGCGTGCGCGAGCTGCATTTCTTCAACGCCTCCCCCGCGGTTGGTGGAGCGTCGCCGGGGGCCTTCGTCTTGCTCTACCATTGGCACTTGTGGAAACACGGGAATGTGTTGGTGTTCCGGGGAGAAACCGACCCCTCTCTATCTTCAGGACAGCCTGCCGTGATGACGCAATCCTCTGGCATGGCCACTTCGCCTCGGACCGAAGCGGATACGTTGATGTCTGGCTGCGTGTCCTAGCGCCGCCTTAGATGCCCCTTGTCCTCCTGTTTCTGTTCTCCCTCTCTCTCTGCTCCTGTAATTGTAACTGATGCATGAGTTTTGCTCAGGTGCGTTCGTTATATCAATACGAGATTCAGGTGGGGGAGTTCACCCCCCCCGGTTGAATTAAAAAAAAAACTACTACAACCATGCCACTGGAAAAAAGATAATAGACAAATTCCTATGCATAGGAAGCAAAAGTCTAATTGGAGATCTGTGCACCAGTAGAGATGGAATTAGCAACGGAAACAGATGAAGGTGCAGGAAGATATCATGATTTCTCTTCCTTCCGTGTGCTCGTGGCTTTGCCGCTGTGCGAGGGTTCATGATTAAGGTCGCCGGATCAACAAACTCAAGATTATTCTTCAAGCTTCACTCAAGAAAGGAAGCCTTAGGAGTGATTGGCAAATATATGAAGCATGTAGTTGTCACTTAAATTGGTATTCCAAGCAATTAGATGAATGAAGAATAAACTAGAACAAAGCTAAACTTGGTAAATATGACTCTGGCCCTCACCAATTTTTTTTGTAGATGAGTATAACCTTGTAAAATGATAATCTTTTCTTTAGAATGCCTGATTTTTGTAGATTTGGTCTTTAGAGATTGATTAAAGATTGATCGTGATGATTAATTCCTTCCCATAAAGACGTTATCAAGTGTACCAAAGATTGATATGATTTGACAGATAAAAACCAATTTAAATAGATTGGTTGGCTAAAACCCGGTTAAATAGATTTGTGGGACAGAAAAAAGGCGAGGGGGGGTGCAGGCAACGCTACCAACACCCCTTTAATAGTAAATATAAATTATGGTTTGCATGGGGACACAACGTTTCGGTGCTCGGGCGCAGCTGCACCCGAAATCACTGGCGTCTATTCCAGCCTGGGGATTCACGTAAATCACGCTGGCTCGTTTCCACCGATGCGGCGGAAAAGAAGGATATGACGCGTATACGTAGCAAACAGTAGCAGTTGGTGGGACCAGAACGTACTGGGTGGACGGGCCGAGAACGGTGGGTTTCCTGACCCGTGGACCAGAACGTTTACTTTTTTGGCACAGAACGTTCCTGTCAATCTGAGCCATCGCTAAACACAAAGTTCATCGAGACGGTTCCGGCTAGCCGGCGATGGAAGATGTTGAGCTTGAGTTCTTGCTGCACGCAGTCGACCGGTGAGTCAACCATGCCCCCATTGTAGATCTACTCCTACAATTTTCACGCCCACCACGGCACCACCAATCCCCACTCCCCGCCCAGACTGAACAGACGGCTGAACCTGGATCTGCCGCCTCACGATGTCCATGACTTGCAGTTGCAGGTTTCCCCTCCGGGACGAGTTAGCGGACAGCTTGGAGCATCCAGATCCGGTTCCTTTGGTGGTACTCCCGTGGCGTGATGACACAAGTGCTGAGCCTGCTGACTCGAATGCTGGTTCTGGATGCGGACAGCATGTTGGCGGCGCAGGCACGGGCTGGCCACTGGGCGACGGTAGACGGCGGCGGGAGGCTTCTCCGACACGTTCCGCGCAGTCCACTGACCATGTAAATCCGGAGGCGCCGGGCTGGACTAAAAGGTAAGGCCTGAAGATTATCCTGTGTTGGTCTGTCACTGTTTTTTGAATGCTGCTCTGTTGCCCCGCGCTGCTACATACGATTGCAGTAGAACCAAAAAATAGAATTGCTCGTTCATGTGCTGTATGATAGGGATAAATAAGAAGTTCTGCTAGTCCGACATCAATTTGGAGCTGTGTTTCGTCCTGTTGATACTTACATAGACTGTTCTTGCTCTCAAAATTCAGGTTCGCTTTGGGAATGCACCGCCAGACAGAGCGCCGTGTCCATCTCTAGGATGAGTGCCTTATATCAGTCAATTCGTAAGTATGCAGAGGAACCGACGAAGAGTGTAGTTCGACCTGAAGAACGTATCTTTCTTCAGTTTACGAACGGCGTCAAGTAGATAAGATCATAAGAACATACTCACACCAGTTGAACTGTGGTATCATTTCAGTGCACCAGAGATGACAGAGCAGGGAGCGCCAACAGCATCCGAACAAGACGAGCTCCGCAAGAAGGACGACAGCCTCGCTGATGTGTTCGTTGAGCACATGCCTCCTTGTGGATGGGAGGCCTCCTCTCTGCGAGCCCGCGGCTACACTGGTGTGCAAAAAATGTCCCGCCGTTCCATGGACATGCCGAAGCACGCCATGGCCGTCGGCTTCCTCGTCATTGCTGTTCCACTCAAAGCAGAGCACACCGGTGTTGCCCCTGCTACCTATTAACAAGGTCAGCATGCATGCAACCTACTCAAACTTTTTTTGTTTTTGAACAATCAACTTACTTGATCTAATTCCACATCATGACTTGGTTGCATGTTTATTTGTGAAAATTGATGGAAGGAAGCTAGGAAGGAGCAGACTCAGAAGAGGCCAGATGTACTTGCAGGTTGCATGTTGCATATTCTGTTACTAGGTTAGAGGTGAATTCCTTCACTGCTGATGTGTTTACAGACATCATAACATGGTTGTTCCCGTGGTGTCCCGAGAATTCAGAGTTTTGAGCTTGCATGTTGCGACAGATGTTTGTTACCAGTCTCATGCATTTCAATCAATAAATATTGTTGACAACAATGATATGTTACCTCTGAAAGTTGTACTGCTTAAGCTATGCAGTAGTCTTTCTTTTTGGGACCTCAAGATTAAGCAAAGAAATGGTAACCAATGGGCAAGGAAAATATAATATATGTAGTTTTTTTAACTGTTACAGTTTTAGTCTATAGACTATCTGACTGCTCTGTTAAAAAGCATAAGAAATGAGCATCTGTTATTTCCAAGCCATGGTTATTCATGTTTGCAAGCATTTACCTGACCCAAAGTGTTCAAATTACCATGGATATTCTTGCGGCATTGAGCACTAGCTACTCGGCAAGTTCCAAACTTCAGTTATAGCATGTTCCCAGATCATTTGGCTACTCAATTTCATGGTTTTGTGGTAGTAACAAAGTGATTATGACCACAACCATTCTGGTTTCATCGAGGGGTGGGCTTGCTGATGTCCAGTCCTCCGGGGCTTCCTGCAAGAGCTTCAGTGCTGGTGGCGGAGATGTGGCGTCCGCAAACCCCGGGTGCGGGACTCCTGCCGTCTTCTCGCGCACATCCGCCGAGTCCAGCCGCCGCAGTGGCTCTTCGGGTTCCTGCACGACATTCAGTTCTGGGGGCGTGGTCCTGCCGTCGGCGCGAGACTGCGACGATACGCCGGCCGTCGTCTCGAGCTCGGTCGTGCAGTCCTTAACCCAAAACGGGCCGGGTTCGGGGAACACCACCATCCGCGTTGGCTGGAAGCGCAGCTAGCTACTGATTTTCTGCCGTTTACGCCAATTGTGCATTTTCCTGTTCTCAGTCGTGCGAGCAAGTACTGAAATATTCATTAGACTTGTGAATTTGGGTAGGGCTCTGGATAAAGACTGGAGGAAACAACAGAAATCTGAATCAACCCTTCCCAACAAGTTCGTAGATGTTTTGCTTAAGCCCTAACCAGTGGTTGGTCAGCAAAAAATACCCGTGCCACTGCTGTAGTATGTCCCTGGTTAATTTTCAGTGACAAAAAGAGCTTGAATTGCTAGTAATAAGAAGCACCGTAATTGCGTGATTAAGTTCTTTCTGGCCAATGTTATTCTGTTCGGTGATTATCTGTTGGATGGTGACTTTTCTTAGTGTTCAAACATTGCAAAGGGAAAGCTATACTTCGGTGGAATCCATTTGCAGAAGTTTAGTGAATTTCGTGCAGCAGTCTGAATGTAGAGTGGGGGAGAGAATATAGACTGAATCAGGCTGGATGGTACTGCAATTTTAATTCATGCTATTAGTCTTAGCCTTGGCGTGTGATTTTCATTTCCCAATAAGGGATGTCACAACTTTATTGAACTGTAAAATTGACATAGTGCTGTTGTTCCTATATTTCCTGCTTTGACGTGCCTCATGCGTTTTTCAAAAATGTTTGATGTGCTGGCTCGCTGTGTGGTTGCGTCTCTTTTGTATTGGTGGAACCTTTTTTGTCAGTGCAAAACGTGCAAAACGATCTGTTCTGTCCACGGCTGGCTGGTGCATGGGCCTTAAATACATGCAGGTGGGTGCAATGTTTAGTGCAACGGTAATATTGTGTCCTCACGTCTGTACATGTGCAGTGCTTGCGTCAGATGGGTCAGTCCGGTTGTCAGTGCATAGTACAACTAATACAACGAATACGAACCATTACGCACGTCGGCGGTGCTCTATACTCAAAGTAGCACTTCCAGCGAGTCCTAATCGCGACTCTTCCCCAGCCGTGGGTGCGCTGCGTGCAGCTGCCGCTGCGTGCAGCGATGGACTTCTCGGGCATACTTGATGAGATGAAAGGCTTGCGTGTTGAAAGGATTCAAGGCAGTGAGGATCAATTATTTAAGTATATGGGATTAGGAGATAGCTTGCGCGATTGCTGTGAGATTTGTTTCACCACCTATCATCAACTGTTGAAGAGGGTCCAACCATTGAGAGCATACGACACGAGTCGTATAAGATTTTTTTCCCCCTCATCCCCATCAGAGGCACTTCAGAGGCCACCTCCAGAAGCAGGTTTCGTGCTCGCTGCTGGCGTGCTTGCTATGATAAGGTGAGCAATAATGTACAAAAGACAGTACGCGTGGTTATAGTGCGGTGAAACTAAAGAGCTAATGTAAAAGGAAAAACATCAAGGGAAAAAGATGTGGCTGAGAAGACGAAGTACCTCGCATTATCGGCAGGAGTTAGTTGCCTGCGGTAGCGGGACCTAGTTGCTTCAGGGCCGCAGCTTCCTAGCAATAATGCATGCACCGTCCCACACTGCAACCTCATCATTCATCCAAGGAGGCAGATCTAGGAAAGCCTTTGCTGGCTCCTCGCTCTGCTCAGAAACGAGCTGGGGAACCTCAAGCTCACCATCATTGCTCCTGCTCCACCAAAGGCCACCTCCACCAACCATGGCGCTTGAGTAGGCCGTACATCCCTCGCTTGCTCGTCTCGTCTCAGCAAGCATGCCGGCAGCGAGCACGGCAAGGGCGAAATTTGGAGGCAGTCGCTGAAGAGCCTACCGGTGCTGCCGACGTGCTAGCTTCTTGGGGATCTTTCCAAAGAGCTCCTTGGTGTTGGAGCTGACGGCAAGGTTGTCTTACTCGGCTATGCTGCTTGTATTAAGTAAGTACTGCCTTCATCCCGAATTATTTGTTTTACATTTGTTGATGTATCTAGATACTAGACATGTTTTAGTGTTAGATACCTTTGTATTTAAACACAACTAATTTGGGACGGAGGTAATACCATCAAAGCCACCGATTTGCTTCCGCTTGATGCAAGATGGGGAATGAAATTGGAGTGGACGCATTTTTTTTCACCTGTAGATTTCCTGTAAAACCAGCGATGGCGAACCATTTCCTTTGGTTTTCCTACAACAGATTCCTGTATTCTAACTTCCAGTCGGTGTTACAGGTTTTCTTTATAAAAGATCCATACATTAATTGACAGCGAACATCATCTCTGCCATGGACGTGGTGACTGGTGCCATGGAAAGCCTACTTCCCAAGCTGGGTGAGCTGCTCGTTGGGGAGTACCGCCTACAGAAGGGCGTGAAGAAAGATGTCGAGTCCCTTGAGAGAGAGATGAAGAGCATGCACGCTGCTCTTACAAAGGTGGCCAAGGTGCCAAGGGACCAGCTCGACCAGCAAGTCAAGATCTGGGCAGATGAAATCAGGGAGCTGTCGTACGACGCAGAGGATGTCGTTGACAAGTTCCTGGTGTCTATCGAGGGATCTAATCCTACAGTCAACTCGAGCAAGCTCAAAGGGCTAATGGAGAAGATCACCAGCTTGTTCACCAAAGGCAAGACTCGCCATCTGATTGCCAATGCAATCAAGGACATCAAGGACCGTGCCCAAGAGGTGGCTGACCTGCGTGACAGATGCAAAGTCGACGATGCTGTTGCCAATGCAGCTAGCATAAACAATACCATTGATCCTCGTATATTGGCTTTATACAAGGATCAGAAAGATCTCGTTGGCATTGAAGACGCAAGGGACCAGCTAACCGAGAGGCTTACACATGATGAAGGAGATACGTCAAATCAGCCGCTCCAGATAGTCTCTATTGTTGGACCCGGAGGACTCGGTAAGACAACTCTTGCCAAGGCAGTGTATGATAGTCTTCAAACACAATTTAATTGCAAGGCTTTTGTTCCGGTGGGTCGAAACCCTAATGTGAGCAAAGTTCTCAAGGACATACTCCTGGAACTGGAACTGGGTAACTCTATGAGTGATATAGCCACATTAGATGAAAGACAAGTCATCAACAAACTCCGAGATCTACTTCAAGATAAGAGGTTCGGACCATCCACCTCACTTTATATAGTTATAAAACAATGACACAATTATCTCAGTGTACCTATAATCTGGTAAATAAACGATCTGTAAGACTTAAGGCACTAGATGTATTGACACAATGTGGCGCTACCGTTATGATGGATGCCATCTGCATGGAACTGACAATTGCATATCTACTACTCCCAGAGTCTAGTAGTCAATTTTGCTAGTAGTACTATATATTTTGAATTTTATATCAGTCAGCTAGTGCATCTCAGCATCATAACTCATAATAACATTGAATCTAATGAAGCAACAAGTTAGAAACCTGTGGTTAATTTCCTTTGAGATGTTTTAAATTTCAATTTGGACAGCCTATTCAGTCCTGATGTACTTTTAGAAAACAAAGTAGATTTTATCATGTTCTCCTACTTCTTGCTATCATTTGGATCGTCAACAGCTACCAGACATTCTCATATATGGAATTCAGAAATAAATATAATATGCAAGCTTCACATGCAAAACTATACTTAGTTTGAGAACATGATTAATGAGAACTGTAGTTAATATAAATGATCTCAGTCGGATTCATGCATGCATTTATCGAATGGCTTTCATTCCTTCTTTATTGCACCTTTTTTGTAGATTGAATGATGACATGTACGTGTGTTTTCCTTATCCAAGTGGTTGGCATGCATCTTTGTTCTTCTAATAGACATTCTACACAGTTATATACTAACTAATGCATGGCTCTTGCTTTGTCATGTGATAGGTACTTTATTATTATCGATGACATATGGGATTTAAAAGCATGGGGAATAATCAAATGTGCTTTGTTGGATAACAATCGTGGAAGTCGAGTAATCACAACTACTCGCATTCTTGAAGTTGCTGCAAATACCGGCAATGTCTACAAGCTAGAACCGCTTTCTCCTGATTTGTCTGAAGAACTATTCTATACAAGATTATTTGGTGGTAAAGACAAATGTCCTTACCGAAAAAGGGTTTCCCTCCGCTTTATATTATAAAGCACCAGACACACGATCACAGGGTAACTGCCGGGGCGAATGGCACAACAAGCCCAAAAGGGAAAAAGAAGAAATAAAAGCCAACAACGGCAGCTCGGCAAGCACAAATGATCCGCCACCGCTGCGCCCTCCACCTTCGTCCCACCACACGCCATGGCACCGGCCCGCCGCATACCAAGCAGCACCTCCAAGAAGGAATGCGACGCCAACGACGCTGCTGCCCGGACGAGTCCTAGGGTTTCCCCCGGCATACGGAGGGGAGCGGGTGATGGGTAGCGCCGACGCCCTTCAAGAAGGAATGATGGCACCCTCAGGTGTCACCGCGTCGGAGCCGGAAGAACCGGCAAAGATTTCTCCCACATCCCCAAGCACCGCTACCCACTCGAACCGGGGCCATCCAACCATCAAGCCACCCGCAAGCACGCGCCACCACGGTCCTGGACACATCCACGCCGCCCCGCTGCGAACACCACCACGAGGCCAAGGAGGCCGAAAAGAAGCGCCAAGCGACGGGAGGAACCACAAATGTCCTTATGGTCAACCTTCTGAGGTATCTAACAAAATTCTACAAAAATGTGGTGGTGTGCCGCTGGCTATCATTGCAATAGCTAGTTTGTTGCATCATAAACCAATGGAGGATTGGTCTAAGGTATACACCTCTATTAGTTCTGCATTTGGAGATAATACAGATATCGATAACATGAGAAGGATATTATTGTTTAGCTATGAGGATCTACCTTATCATCTAAGGCCTTGTCTGTTGCATCTGAGCATATATCCAGAAGATACTTTGATCATGAAAGAAACATTAATATGGATGTGGGTAGCCGAAGGCTTTGTCAGTGAGGAGCCAGGCTTTGGTTTCTTTGAGATTGGAGAGAGATACTTTAATGATCTCGTAAATAGAAGCATGGTTCTGCCTGTAGAGCACAAAGAAGGGACGGGCACGTTTCCTCGAGGGAAAAAAAAAGGGCATATATGCTTGTTGTGTTCATGATATGGTGCTTGATATAATTTGTTTGTTATCAAAGGAACAAAATTTTATCACCATACTAGATAGTAATGGGAACTACTCATCTTCAAAAGGCAATGCTCATAGGTTAGCAATCCAAACAAGAGGTGAAGAGCAGTACAACCATTTCGGCAACACGAGCATGCCAAAATTGAGGTCATGTTATGCCAACAAGTGTCCTAGAAGTATGATGCCACCACTTTCATGCTTTGAAGTGTTACGTGTTCTAGATTTGAAAAACTGCATATCTATAGAAAATTGTGATCTTGAGCATATTGGAAGGTTACATCAGTTGAGATACTTGAGTCTGGAGAGCACAAATATTAGTGAGCTCCCAAAAGATATAGGAGATCTAAAGTTTCTGCAGACACTAGACTTGAGGAAGTGCAAGATAAAAGAATTGCCACAGAGTACTAGTTTGCTAAGGAAACTTAAGCGCCTGAGCGTTGACGAGACCACTAAGTGGACATGTGTTCGTATAACAGTGCCGAATTGGATAGGGAACCTGACATCCCTGGAGGAGTTATCATTGAAAATTAGTGGTGAATTCTCTACCCTGGTTGAAGAACTCGGTAAGCTGACAGAGCTGAGGGTGCTGGACTGTCATTTAAGGGGACCTCTGAATGATTGTTCCAAGAAAACTTTGGTGGATTCTGTATGCAAACTTGAGAAAATCCAAATCTTACGACTTAAGGGCCTGTGTGGGTGGTCGAAATCCGAGGCAGATAACTGGGAAGGGTACAAGCCCCCTCGGCAACTCCGTGAGTTGTACATATCGATCGAGTTCAATAGACTACCGGCATGGATTAATTCCTCGCTGCTTCCAAACCTCTCCAAACTAAAAATGTATGTGTATTCTATGAATGAGGGGGATGTGGTCAACCTTGGGAGGTTGCCAGAGCTTCTTAAATTGAAGTACATCAGGATACCGGAGGGCACGGAGTTCCCTGATGGTGCGTTCCCCAAGTTGAGGAGCTGCGAGATAGATGCACCTTTCTAGTTTCTGCCGGGAAGTATGCACAACCTTGAATCCATTACGTTCGGCACACAGGGGCGCTTGAGGGATGCCGTCATTGACTTTAACTTTATTGGTACCCTGGGGAACCTCCCTTCGCTTCGCGAGGTTGTCGCACATATGGATTGCGGTGATGCCCGTGTACCCGATGTGGAGAAGATGGAGGCAGCGGTGAGGCAAACAATTGACACCCATCCGAACCGTCCCACACTCCGTCTCGAAAGGCGTGGTCAATATATGGTATTACACTATTACTACATGCCTCTGTATCTATCTGGTGTTTATTTTTTAACTTTTTCAATTCCCTGACAGCTACTAGTTATGGCTTTTTTAGATGATGAAAGAAACAGTGAGCCAAGGAGGTCAACCCGAATATGCAGAAATAGAGGTACTACTTGCTTTACTCTTTTTGAGGTCCCGGTTCTTTTCATTCCAGTTACACGACGACGATGACAACTGTGTCAGAGAAGAGCCGGATTCCGAGCAGAGGAACCAAGATTAGGTGCTCGACCGGACGGTTCACCCTACCAGTCTAGCACGCCACAGAGCGTGTTGCACTTGCACTACCCCTCCATCTATTGGTCCCTGCTGCAGTTTGTGAATCGACATTCTTCCTTCCTGCTGACCTGTTGGTACGTCTGCTCAGGTAATCGTCGAAGACGAGGACGACGATGAAGTGACCTCCCGACAGACAGAACCAGAGGTACTACTAGCTTTGCTCCCTAGCTGCTCCCTCCGTCCCATAGCATATTATTGGACGGAGGGAGTATCTTTTATTTCAAGTGTTATAGTCTGTCCCGTCCTTTTCATTCCAGTTCAACTACGACTTTGACAACCGCGTCGGAGAAGAGCCGGAGAGTCCTGAGCAGAGGAACCAAGATCAGGTGCTCTACCACGCCACGCGCGAATGCTGCACTTGCACTACCCCTCCATCTATTATTCCCTGCTGCAGTTTCAGAATTTCCTAATCCACACTCTCCCTTCCATTTACCTTGTCTATCTCTCTTTTATATAGTGCCATGACGCCGAAACATCGGATTGCAGGAAGGCAGACCAACAGGTACTATACGCATGCTCTTACAGGCACATGCCTGCTGCAATTCCTTTGGTATTCGATAATGCACCATTACAATTTATGATACTGCCTAAAACGACTTCCTTATATATTTTTTTAAGCTCGATGGCGAACGCAAAAGTAAACGACATCGATTTCAGCAGCAGAGAAGTGCTCTGTCCGGCGATAATTCTTGTGCCTAGTGTGGTGCTTCTGAAGATAAGCTCAGGCAGAGGATGAGACTGCCCAGCCTTGAATGATTGCGTTGATGTGATTAGTGATCAGTTGAGCTGCACTACTTCTGTGGAACTTCTTAAACTGTTTGTTGCTACTGTTTGGCTTGTAATAGGATAGTCCGATAGTGTGATCCGCCAACGGCCAGCCTATGATCGATGAAGATCAGGCATAGACAGCGGGTTTAATTTCCTGGTGGGTTTGAATTCTCCTTTTCATTTACACATGTTAAGACTTTGTTGTTTCTTTGTTTGAGGAATGGACTTGATTGTTTCTGCTATGCTTATGCCAAGTACTGCAAAATGGGCTACGCCCATTTGAGAAAAGGAAATTGGTGTTCCTCTGTCCACTTTTTAACTCTAACTAGCAGGTGCTCTGCCATTTCATTCATAAGAGGGAAAACTATACATCGGCTGCAGAAGCAGATTACAGAGAGAAAAGAAGAAAGAAAAGAAAAACAGTGAATTCACAATTTCCTTCTAGTACTGGACTTCATTTGGAAGACGACTTTGTTTGATCGGAAGACATACAAGTTGCAAGTTTATTCCAAGTGAAAGTATCAGGAGAAAAAATGCTACTACTACATAGTTCTTCCTGATAAACTGGACAATATATTATATAGAGAGAGCTAAATGTAACATCAGAAATTAGGAGCGTCAACTGAATCAACTTTTTCTTGGGAGCAATGGAAGAAAATCCTACGTACCAGCTTGATTACCCGTGGGTGGAGTTCGACATCAGCCACTGCCCACTGGTTCTTCCCCGGCGGTGGTGGTTACTGAGCTTCTGGCATCTCGAGGATTTCACAATCCTGGGCCAATCCCCGTAGTCGCATGGCGAAGCGGGCTTCTCCACCCCCAGATCCAGATGCCAAATTTAATCTCTTCATCCCCTAGTAGCATGGGGAGGTGAATCGTACACTGCAAAAACGAATCGTCCCTCGCGTCGTCCCTGCCCAAGGTGACTCGGGGTTTCCCCCTCAAAACCTAACGCGCCGCCGCCCCAAACCCTTCCACTCCCCGCGCCGCCGCCGGAGGAATAATCCGCCGCACGGGGTGTCGAGGACCTTTCTCATGGCAACCTGGGACCTGCGAGCGGAGGATCTCGGTGGCGGTTGGCAGTGATCCGATGCGCAAGGCGGCGGGGCTTGGCGATCCTTGTACAACGCAAGATGATTAGGAAAGATGTTCAGAAAAATAAATCGAACTTTTTTTAGAAATAGACGCTGGTGCTTTAAAAAATCAGATTTATTTTTCTAAACACCCCACTAAGCATCTAGTATTGTACAAGGCCTCAGAGCATCTCCAACAGACGCGAGCAGGCGTAGCTCTAAAAGTTTTTAACAGCACCGAAACAACCTTTTGCGCGTCAAACTAGGCAGTTGTTTCACCAGGCATCCAAAAATTATAGCGTGTGAGAGTGCCGCTTCAGCAGGTGCTTAAAATAGAGCGCGTGCCCAACACAAACAACATTTTGCATTCAATATGAAACAAAGAAGATCAAACACACACAAAATAAATCGATAAAAAAATAATTCAATTATTATTACAACTCAAACAAATAATTAAAGTTCAATACAACAAATAGTTCATGGCCAATACAACATCATGCAGACATTTTGTGGAAATCACCAAATAAATAATAGCACGACAAACATACACCATCATGCGTTTTGTCGCTCATTCCATGCCCACCACTCCTCGACTAGATCCTCTGAAGTTCATCATGCGTTTCGGCACGTCGAATGGCATGATAGGAGGCAACAAAGCGGGCCACCCTCTCAACCCTCCTCCGCACTTGTAATGGACGTCCCAACAACTCATACTGAGAATAGTCCAAACCTTGCCCGCGCTCGTTCTCGATGATCATGTTATGCATGATCACGCAAGTGTTCATGATGTACGAAAGAATATTTTAATCCCAAAATGATCCTTTCATAATAGCAAATTGGGCTTGCAAAATCTCAAAAGCTCTCTCCACATCTTTCCTAGCCGCCGCCTGAACATTGTAGAAAACAACATTTTTCTTATCTTCCAATTTTTTCAACGGCTTCACAAAATGTTTGCCACCTTGGGTAGATACCATCCGCAAGATAATAGTCATAGTTGTATGTATGTCAATTTGCTACAAACTGCATCTGTGTTGTTTCATCATTTGCAATACTATTCATGAGTGGTGACAGTTGAACAATATTGATGTTATTCAAAGCAGTGGCGGTGCCAGGAAACATATCATGTGTAGTCAAATGAGTGTTGTGTAGTCAAATGTATGAATTTATAAGATTTTGTTGCCTGATTTCTACTTGTTGTATTATCTATTTACAAAAATCTATGTAGTCAATTGACCTCACAGGTCAAGTGTGGCTTCGCCACTGGTTCAAAGATCCTGGCATTCCCAAAAAAGCATGCCAAATTCAAGTCTCTTGATCGGCCACCGCTTCAAGGATTATAGTTGAACCTTTTTTCTGCCCATGGAATTGTCCATGCCATGCCTTAGGATAGTTCTTTCAACTCCAATTCATACAATCTATTGAGCAAGCATACCTAGAAACCCGTGAGCTTTATTCATCTCCAAAAGCCTTGCGGCGCCTTCAGCATTGGAAGCTCTCAAATATTTCAGACCAAACACTTGCACGATTTCAACCGCGAAGCGCTTGACACACATGATGGCTTGTCTCTCGTCCATGGCCAAGTGATTATCAACTAGATCCGTCGGAATTCCGTATGCCAACATACGCAAAGCGGCGGTCACCTTTTGAAATGTGCTATGCCCGAGTTCTCTGGCGGCATTCCTCCTTTGCTGAAAAAAATCGATCATGACTCGCTAGTTTCCCTGCCATGCATTTGAACAACTCGATGCTCATCCTAAAACGCGCCGAAAGTAGGACTCGGGGTATATGGGAATCTGCGCAAAATAGTTCCTCATCAATGTGTTGTCAGAATCGATCCTTTTCCTCCACAATTTCTGACGACCAAAAACCGAACCATCGTGCTTCGGCTTTTTGTTGATGTGCATAGCTAGGACTATTGCTAGGTCCTCCTCCTCTTGAAGATCAAACTCTTCATCGAAAGAATCATGGGATGAACTCATCTACAAATTTGAATTCAAATCAATATTTAACACTACAAATAACATGCTCCAAATTCATCTACAAAAATAAAAGTTTAGTACCAATATATACCTTGCAAGAGTTTTGTCAAACACCTTGTGGGCGCCGAGCTGCAAACCACGTCCGGGCGCTGTTCGTCGGCGAAACGGGCGCTCGAGGGACGGACGTAGCGGAGGAGGCACCGGCGGCCACCGGGGAAGAGGGGGAAGCAGCGCGCGTGGTGGGGAACGGCTGGGAAAGTGTCGACGGGTCGTTGGAGAGGATGCAGAAGTCGCGCGCGTGAGTGGATATTTCAGATTCGACGGTTGGTGGATATTCGCGCGGGCGAGTCGCTGTACAACGCATGGTAGCGGACGCCCCAACAAAATAAGCATGCGAGGCCACTCTATTCAGTTTGCGGAGTGGTTTTTAGCGCGCGCGTGCTTTTTATGGGTCTGCTGGAGCTGCTAATTCGGTCGCGCGTGCTAAAAAGCCCTTTTTTTCAAATGCGCGTTTTATTTAGCGCCTCTGTGGAGATGCTCTCAGCACTATTACCTGTAGGAGGAGCTCGACAACGGCATCAACCACTGCCCACCGGTTCTTCCGCAGCGTGCCGGCAGTGGAGGTCATGGAGCTTCTGGCATCTCGAGGGTTTCACAATCCTTGACCAACACCCTAGTCGCATAGGGAAGTGGGGTTCTCCACCCGTAGATCGAGATGCCAAAATTAATGTCTTCATCCGCTATGATGTCGTTGGTGTCAGAGCATGGTTAATAATATAGCCAACTGCTGGCTATATGCCACTGCCATGTCATCTATAGCCCATTTTATAGTCAATATGTACAATAGTTGATTAAAAGAGTATACTACTCCCTCCGTTCCTAAATATTTGTCTTTTTAGAGTTTTAAATGGAGTACCACATACGGATGTATATAGACATATTTTAGAGTATAGATTCACTCATTTTGCTTCGTATGTAGTCACTAGTTGAAATCTCTAGAAAGACAAATATTTAGGAACGGAGGGAGTACTTTTTTATTATATGACTCATATTTCACTCTCATAAAGTGTCTAGGAGCACGTGCTAGAGCTGGTTCTTCATCAAGAGCCCGCTTACCTTCTCTCTCCTTCAACTAAGCTAGAATATACTAGTTTATTTCTTATAGTCAGCTGATTCGGCTCTATTATACTTGCTCTCATGGAGCAACATTCATCATAATCAGCGTGGGATGAAGTCGCAAGCTCCTTCCACGTAGCTGGACAACAAGCGAAAATGCATCTTTTTTCTAGGGGAGCGAAAACACATCTTGGGACATGTGGTGCACATGTACCAAAATAATAGTTAAAAAAATTAAAGAAATGTGAAACTTTCGCAAAACAAGCATCATCTAGTGTATTCTTCTTCTTTGCGAGATGTATAGTGTATTGTTCACGTGTAGAATTTCACGACAACATGACTCGTTGGTATTTTGAACAAATACAAACAAAACCGCGAAAGTATCCTTCTAATCTCGAGCTCAAATGCTCCTGCTATGAAAAGTAAAATCAAAAAATAAGAAAACAAATTCAAAAAATTCTGAATCTTTTTGGCAAGCTTTAAGAAATGTTCCAAGTGCATGCAAATTTTCATCATGAAATCACATTGGAGGAAGCCGTGGCAAAACCAACAAAATCATAGCTCCAAAATGCGTTTGGAAGTAATATTTTCATAGCATCGATTTTATTTTTCTTACCACGCCTTGCACCAATGTGATTTCATAATTAATTTTGTATACACTCCAAACATTTCTTAAAGTTTGCCATAAAAAGTTTCAGATTTTTTTCGAATTTACTATTCATGTAGAAGCATTTGAGCTCGAGATTAGATTCCACTATATTATAAGTTTACTATTCACACAGTTTGTACTTGCATTTTTTTTCCAACAATACCGCAGAATTCATTTGTCTCGAAACTTACAACGAGTAATACACTAGACAATGATTGTTACGAAATTATTTTCACATTTTTGTATATTTTACTTTTTAAAAAAAGTTGCCTATCGGGTGCGCCAAACCAAGGTTTCAAAAATCCGCACCGGACATCAAGGGGTTAATTTGTGAGGTCATTATTAAAGCATGTTCGAATACCCGCCTCCTTGGGGCATTTTGTGCCCTCCGACGTCTTTCGCACCGTCTGATCAGCATGTGCCACATGCCTCCACATGCCTAGCAGATTCAGATTGGCTACATCAAGCAGCCGTTTGATGTAGATTGCATGGTGGATGATGTGGCTAAGTCAGCGGGAGACTTGGCTTCACAACGTTAGCCAATGTGAATCCATGCCTACCACCCTCCACATCATCTGATCGTGCGATCGCGTACCTCACACTGACGACGGCTCTGGGAATCCATGAAGTGTGAGCCGCAGGCGTGTGCGGAGCCCCCTTTTATGAGGTATTTTGCACTGATCCATCGTGTGTCATCTCGTGTGCTTGTCTGTGTGGGTAGAAGCATGAGTCGTCGGACGATACTTCTCTCGCGTCACCTGCCTGGCCTTGTTTGTGCTCGCCTGACTGTTCGGTGTCGAGGATCCCGGTGTTGTAGGCCGTTTGTCGGCGATGCACGCTCGGTCCATCCGCACTAGTACACAAACAGGGCTATGCAAACGGTTTGAATTCCGAATCACACACGGGTTTCGAAAACACGTGCTTTGCATGTATTGATTGAGGGTGCCATGGCACACCCTTGTGTGCGCTAGAGGGGTCCATAGCACACAATTAAATATTAAAAATTGTGTGTGATAGAGGGGATCCATTCCACACAGTTAGTATACGAAAATTGTATGCGATAGGTGGGGCCCATCGCACAATGTTAGAAAACGAAAATGAATGCAATGTGGAGGGTCAATCACACATGCTTGCGAACCCGTGTGCAATGTTGATCTAAATAGGGACTGGATAGACCAGTCAACTGAAAATTTCACTTGGGGCAGTCGATTGGTTTTCTAGCCGTCTGATAAAAAATGAACGGCTAGAGGGCCCTCTTCAACCTTGAGACCGCGCTACCTCAAGCCGCAGAGCCACCACCGGCCGAACCGCCTGCTGCCGCCGCCCACGGCCGGCAACGCTCCCATGTCAGCCTTGGCACCCGCCCTCCCCCAATCACCGTCCACTGACGTGCTGCCGCTGCCCCCGGCCATCCCTCTAACCTCGACAATGAGCAGTTTTTTTCCCCGGTGATCCTGCACCGCCTTCACACCCATAAGATATATCATCGACCGGCCTGCCACTATAAGACAGATAGTCGGCGAGTCTGCCACCCTACCACTCCAAAATAGATTGTCGGCGAGCCTGCCACCCTAATATAGACCGTCGGCGGATGCT